>NC_140601.1:43740459-43767959 GCF_057381915.1 Diplotaxodon limnothrissa
AGACCGAACGTCAGCCGTTGCTCTCTGCCGACCTAATGGTAATCTCTCTGGATTGGACTTCAAGAGTTCCTGACGTCATCCTTGACAGCGGGCTTCACATCACTTCCAGATTTAAGCGCGTCCTCGCCGACTTGCTCTACATCATCCACGGGAACATGGATGGTCCCGGCAAACCTTCGCTTGCTAATGTCCGTCCCCTGCTCTACACCAGCGTCAAAGTCAAGAACTCTACCTGTGTGCACGGGGACACCATCTCCCAGTTCCTCCTGACGGACACCCACGTAGCTCTTCTCCGAGAGGATGGCGTCTTTCATCCAGTGCCGCGGGGATCCAGTCTGGTCCCCACCCACCCACAGTTTCAAGGAGTCAAACTCCGCAAGCGTTCTGACATCAGGTGCCTGCTCGTGAAGAAGACCGACACCTGCGTGGTGGTAGACTTTGTTTTTATGAAGCCCAAATCGCAAACCGTGAAGAGAGAGGTGCAGTTCAGACGTGGCGCGGCCGACCTTCCTTCTGATCGAGGTCCGTGTGAATCCTGGAAATTATGCTTTGGCTGCTCCTCTGAAGCTCAGACTCTGATTAATCACCTGTGCACCTGAAGCCCAGCATTACCTGGACACAGTGTGCCTATCTCGTGTTTGTCCACAATCAGACACCTTATTTATTTTAAGATGTTACATGAATTCTAATTAATAAATTGGACCTTAAAAGGTGCGTCATCTTGAAGTATTTTTCTATTTTTTTAATAAAATTGTAAACTTTTTAACTTTGATGATACAGAAATGTAGCTGTTTATTCGTCGAATGATTTGTTTGTGGTCAGTGTACATGCACCATGTAGACTGTAGAGGAGTGGCTTCCATGTTCATATTACTTCATGTGTAATTTCTTTGCAGAGACATGATGTTGGGATGCTGACCGAGTAATAAAGTTTTGGTTTGATTTCTGATTTGTTTGGAGGTTTTTGGCTATAACGGGTTTGTAAATGAACAATTTCCTGATTGTAATTTTCCGAGTCAGCCTTTTACCCTCCGCTTCTTTTTTCCTTCTCTTTTTCAACGACTTCCTGTCCAGCACTTGGTGTCTCGTCCTCCTGGGACGAGCTGTGGCGGCCTCCAGGAGCCTGTTAAACTTAGCATTCCTCGTTACGTTCTCCGCGGGCAGGGGAAGGACGAGCACTTTGAGTTTGAGGTGAAGGTGAGTCCAATCACAGATTCTATCTAAATGCATGTTAAAACTGAGATTTCATGCTTGCGTCTGCACTGCTTGTGCATTTTATTAGGTACACATGTACAGTGTCAGGGTCATGGGTTGGCTGCTTAAACCCTGAAGCTGTGACGACCTGCAACCCTCACTCTGTGTTTATGAAGCAGGTCAGAACGTTTATTGTCAAGAGTTCATAGAACAACTTTCAAAGACCAGGGCAGGTGTGTTCTGGTGAACCGGCGTTAGGGGCAGGGCTCACAGGGGGAACCTGGGCGACGGCCATGAGAAACTAAATGCTAAATTGACGGGTTCTTAATCAGCACTTTCCTACTCTGAGCACTCAAAGCGCTTTATATGATTTGCCTCAGTCGCACATCCACTTTGTTTTTGCCTTCTCTCTAACATTCACAGGAGGGCTCACACCTTCAAACCAACAAGTCTGAAGTCCAGATGTGGTGCGTTGGCGTCAGTATGAAGTAAATAATGTGTCTCTGTCTGCTACCAAACAAATACAAGAACAAAGTGACGCCGAAGACGCTGCCAAAGTCCACAATTTTCATTTCTTACTTTGTTTCTTTCTGAAATTTGAACTTTAGAAGAATTTGAGTTACATCTTTGACTTGCACGCTCTGTGCGTGTTCTTTGAATTACTGCGGTTAGCAACGATGCACGGGGGTAAACGGTTGCTCGTAGCGCGTTTGTTAATAACTACATTTCTGATTAAAAGCTCAGCTGTTTACATGAAACCGTCGTTTGATCGCAGTCTGCACAGCACCATCGCCACGGGCCAAAGTTGACACGGGAGCCACCGCCGTCACTAAAGTTGCGTCCACGCTGGAAGCGATTCACTCCTTGCTTTTAGAGGTTCCAGGGTCTGGTTGCCTTGGTAACCCTCTAACGTATTTACAGTGTCCTGCACTCTCATTGGTAGTTGCTTCAGTCGCTCACCTCGAAGTTGAGCAGAGCTTCTCTCAGGCCACGCCCGCTTGGATCTGTTGCTCGCCTTCACTTAAAGTGGTGAAATGACAGACTCGTGCACTTTCTGACTCGTCACCAATAAGTCAAGTAAACTGGTGGTCCATCTCCACTGGTATCCAGATGTGTCATTCTTGTAGAATGGCTGAGTAGATCAGCGAGCTCAGATTTGGTGTCCATCATCTCGATGTTCATGTGCTTCTCTTTGGTCAGATCACTGTGATGGACGAGACGTGGACGGTGTTCAGACGCTACAGCCGCTTCCGGGAAATGCACAAGAGCCTGAAGTTAAAATATCCAGAGGTGAGACACGTCACCAGCTTTTAGAACAGTTTACAGATCAAAGCAGCAGAAAAACGTTTCTGTGTTTGAGTCGGAAGAATGACGAGAGACGCCCAGAACGTTACCTAGATCACGGTTTGGGCTGTGAGTGCTGCTCTCAGACAGATCGAACTCCGAGTCGAAGCCCCAAAGCTTCTCAAACCCTTTATCTCAGTTCAGCCTCTGTCTGCTTTAGCTCCACCCACTTCAAGCCAGCTCTCAGTGACTTTATCCAGATCCCAGAGTAGAAAAACACTGTGTTTCAAGCAGCCTGAGCTTGGTGCACACTGAGTTCATCATCAGAAACTGTGACCACGATTAACGAGAAGAGTGAAAACCTTCAGCTCTACAGCGTAGCCCACAGGACACTGATGACGCATCTGGCTCGTAACTTAATACTGAAACACAGATCATTAAAGGATCATCTGAAAGTTGCTGGTTTGAGTCTTTGTGGTGAGGGACTGGTGCAGCAGCAGAAGCACACCTGAAAGACCAAACGGTGCTCCACAGTCACCTGAGCTCACCTGGTCTCAGTCCAGGTTCAGCCTTACAGATTGGTCACAGAGACGTCCTGATGAAGAGGCTAGCTTATACCTTTATACTCAGTGTTCTGGCGCCAGGTGATCGTCTCTGAACTCTGTCTGTTTCAGCTCGCCGCTCTCGATTTCCCGCCAAAGAAGCTGTTTGGAAACCGGGACGAGCGAATGGTCGCCGAGCGGCAGAATCACCTGGAGGTACGTGGAGGAACATTTGGGGCTGATTAAGGAGATTTCTGGGAGAACAGAGTTACAGTAATCTGAACGAGAGGTGACCAGGACGCGTGTGCTTTATTTTGTATGAATTTTTCACTCGAAGACTTCAAACGTAACGTTTTTGAGTCTGAGCTGATTGGCTGTGGTCCGTGTGGGGGTGGGCTGTAGGCAGGTATTCTCAGAGGACAGAGAGGGAGTCAAAGAGCACTGATGATGGTGAGGAGGATGATGAGGACGTCTGATAAGGGCCAGCTGCACTTATCCTGTGAGTGTTCTTAATGTTTTGGCTCACTAACACAGCCGACTTTCTTCTTCTGTGGTTCACTGCAGCGTTATCTGAGGAACTTGTTCCGAGTGATGCTGTCGTCCTCCAGCTCGCCCCTCCGAGCGGACGAAGACGGCCTTTTCCATCTGTCCAAACGAGACGTCTGCGACTTCTCCTCGTTCTTCAAGAAAGGCGTCTTCGAGTACAGTAGCCACGGCACCGGCTGACCGCCGCGCCGCATCAGAGGGCGGCGGAAACCTCTGACAAACCAAAACATAAACAGAACTGCTCGGTGCCTTTTTCCCGGCGCCTCAGCGGGTCAGGAGCAGGGAAAACGTGCAGGTCAGCTTTTCCTCTCCGGCTCCCTGCTGTCGTCAGACTCGGCCAATCAGTTGCTGCTCAGCACGAGTGTTTGTCCAGAGGCAGGTGGGACTCTGCACGATCCGTGGTCTGTATGTAACGCGCTCAGCTGCTCGCGCTCAGTGGGTCTGAGCGTTTTTAGAATCACTTCATTAAACCTTCACTCGTTTCAGAAGAGCTCCTCCTCTGTTTGTCACTGCGATCATCAGGAGGTGGATCTCTGTATCGCTGAGCGCCGCGCTGTCACGACACAACAGGTGAACGATCACACCTCGGTTAACAGCAGCCACACTGAACCTGGACAGTTACTGTGAGCGTCTACATTATGTATAATTCAGTTCAGCTTTATTTACACAGCGCCAAATCACACAGTCGCCTCAAAGCACTTTATACTGTAAGGTCGACCCTACAATAACACATACAGAGAAAAACCCAACAGTCATATGACCCCTATGAGCAGCACTTTGGCGACAGTGGGAAGGAAAAACTCCCTTTTAACAGGAAGAAACCTCCGGCAGAGCCAGGCTCAGGGAGGGGCGGGGCCATCTGCTGTGATTGGTTGGGGTGAGAGAAGGAAGACAGGATAAAGACATGCTGTGGATGCAGAGAGGTCTGTTAACACATAGTGAGTGAAGAAGAAACACCCAGTGCATCATGGGAATCCCCCAGCAGCCTACACCTGTTGCAGCATCACTAAAGCTACGTTCACACTGCAGGCGAAAGCGCATCAAATCCGACTTTTCTGACCCTATGCGACTCATATCCGATCATGGTGTGACAGTGTGAACGGCACAAATCCGATATTTTCAGGTCCGACCTGGGTCACTTTCGTATGTGGTCCTGAATCTGAAACATATCCGATGTTTTAGTCACTGACACAAGACAGACACCAATTATCAGTGCCGAAGAAGACATCGTGAATGCTTCCTGTCCATCCCGTGAAACTGTTGGGAAGACAGCGTTGGAGAAACGTGAACATTTTATTTGTACTGTATAATCTGCAGATTCTGACAGAAATCTGCAGCTAGAAGCTCCGCTCCTCTAAAACAGCAACAAGGATCATTATTAGGTTATTTACATTATTATGTAAATAACAAAATAACTTAAAGCAAAAACTGGGAAACGTAAAGTTCGAAGTCTTTATATTAACGGCCATCTGTCAAACAATGCTGTTGGTCTGGGTCTAAACAGAGCGCGTTGTGTGGGACGTCTTCTTTTGCGCATGCGGCCGCTTTGAGCGTTCACACTAGAGCACGTTTGTGTGAATGAGCAGACAAAAAAATCTGATTTGATCAAAAAATCGGAATTGAGCATCAAGACCTGCAGTGTGAACGTAGCCTGAGGGAGGATGCAGGGTCACCTGGTCCAGCCCTAACTATATGCTTTAGCAAAAAGGAAAGTTTGAAGCCTAATCTTGAAAGTAGAGATAGTGTCTGTCTCCTGAATCCAAACTGGAAGCTGGTTCCACAGAAGAGGGGCCTGAAAACTGAAGGCTCTGCCTCCCATTCTACTTTTAAATACTCTAGGAACAACAAGTAGGCCTGCAGAGCGAGAGCGAAGTGCTCTAATAGGGTGATATGGTACTACAAGGTCATTAAGATCAGATGGAGCCTGATTATTTAATCCAGTGAAGGGAAGCCAATACAGGAGAAATCTGCTCTCTCTTTCTAGTCCCTGTCAGGACTCTTGCTGCAGCATTTTGGATCAGCTGAAGGCTTTTCAGGGAGTTTTTAGGACATCCTGATAATAATGAATTACAGTCGTCCAGCCTGGAAGTAATAAATGCATGAACTAGTTTTTCAGCGTCACTCTGAGACAGGATATTTCTAACTTTAGAGATGTTGCACAAATGGAAGAAAGCAGTCTTACATATTTGTTTAATATGTGCGTTGAAGGACATGTCCTGGTCAAACATGACTCCAAGGTTCCTCACAGCGTTACTGGAGGCCAAGGTAATGCCATCCAGAGTAAGAATCTGCTTAGATACCATATTTCTAGGCTTTTCAGGGCCGAGTACAATAACCTCAGTTTGATCTGAATTAAGAAGCAGAAAGTTAGCGGCCATCCAGGTCTTTATGTCTTTAAGACATTCCTGCAGTTTAACTCATTGAGTCGGAAGAATGACGAGAGACGCCCAGAACGTTACCTAGATCACGGTTTGGGCTGTGAGTGCTGCTCTCAGACAGATCGAACTCCGAGTCGAAGCCCCAAAGCTTCTCAAATCCTTTATCTCAGTTCAGCCTCTGTCTGCTTTAGCTCCACCCACTTCAAGCCAGCTCAGTGACTTTATCCAGAAAAAACTGTTTCAAGCAGCCTGAGCTTAGTGCACACGGAGTTCATCATCAGAAACTGTGACCACGATTAACGAGAAGAGTGAAAACCTTCAGCTCCACAGCAAAAAAATAAAATAAAAAAACTCCTTTTACAGAATCACTGGGAAAAACTTTAAAACTTTAACTTCTGGGCTTAAAATAAGAAGTGAATCACACAGTTTCACAGCCTGATGCACAAACTGGTTGCTCTCTGGACCGTTTCCTCCTCCGTAACAGCCGAGGACGTTTAAATTGTATTAAAAGTTTTCATGATTAGGGGCGTGGCCTCTGACTGACAGGTGGATGGTGACACAGGCAGCTGTAGCCTCTGGACGTGTTCGTGATGTTGGGGTGTTTTTAGCTGCTGTGAGGTTACCGTAGTAACAGACCAATTAAGAAGGCGGAGCTCCAGGTTTGATGTTCAGTGAAGCAGAAACAGTGACGTTTCTAATAACTGACTTTTCTACATTGACCATGTATTTAAATAAAAGCTGACATGTGGATCCTGTTGTTTCTCTTTTCCTTGTTGCCGGTCTCGTGTTTCACAGCTGCACATTAATCACTTTCATGCTAAGCGTGCAGCGATCGTGCTCCGCCCTCGCGCTCCGCCCTCGTGTCGGAGTGAATCCCTGCTGTTTGTCTTTAAGGGAAAAGAACCAATAAAAATTCAAAGTCCAACCAAAAGAAGTTTTATTTAGTTTGTTTTGGTAGATCAGCAGCAGCAGTGAGGTCTGTAAACAATAACAGCAGAAATATTCAGTCAAAAGGATCAAGTTTTCTTTCCACATTATTGGAGAAGCTTCGTGGAACGATTCAGTCACATCTTCAGAAGGAAATGCGTTTTATTTTGAAAGAGTTTAACTTCTTTTCAAATCCGTGGCGGCAAGTTCGTGGCGGCCGGTCCCTCCAGGATCTGCTGCGCAGGTTCAAGTCTTCAGCCCCTCCCTCTGCTCGTCGTACCCCTGCACAGAAACGCTCAGTCAGTCACCACCTGAGCTGCTGACAGGTGAGCTGTGCCCCGCCCACCACCGCTCACCTTACGCTGCTGAGCCAGGTCCTCCTTTAAGGCCGCGATGGTGTTGTGCTTCTGCTCCACGATGGCCTACAAAGGTCAGACATGTGAGCGCTCGGATCTAATTGGATGTGGAGACGTTTATCTGCACATCTTCGTGTTAACGATTGGCTTCCTGTAAACGTGCGAGCGCCATCTTTACCTCCAGCCTGCTGGCGGCGCTGCCTGCTGCCGTCGGATCGGCGCTGGAGGCCGAGAGCGCGGCGCACAGCTGAGCCTCCTTCTTCTCCAAGGTTTCAGTGAGCGCTGCCAGCTTCCTCTCCAACATCACCGCCTTCAGCTCGCTCCTCTGCTGCACGTCCATGATGGCGTCCCTCTGCTTCTTCAGCAGCTCGTCGCGCTCCTGCTGCACCTGCGGGACGCCAACATGGTCACAACCGTCAACATCATGGATGGAGGCAGGAGAGGAGATGATGGGGGCGGGTTACCTTCTCAGAGGCCTGCAGCAGCAGATCGTGCTCCAGTGTCAGATCTCTCAGCTCCCTCTCCACGACCTTCATCTGAGCCCGGCTCTCCTGTCAGCGATGACATCATCAGTTACTTACAGTGGTGTGCAAAGGTTCGGGCACCTCTGATCATTTTCATGATCTTTCTTCATACATCATCTGTTGCTTGGAGCAGCAATTTCATTTAAATCTGTCACACAGCAGACGAACGTGATGATGTTTGAGAGGTGAAATAAAGTTTACACAAAGTGAGCAACAGTTACTCTAAGTTAGGCAGGTGCAGAAATTTAGGCACCTTTGTCGTTTTATTGATTCGATACCTTTCGCCTTGTAATCATAAGGTTGCTGGTTCGAGCCCCGGCTTGGACAGTCTCGGTCGTTGTGTCCTTGGGCAAGACACTTCACCCGTTGCCTACTGGTGGTGGTCAGAGGGCCCGGTGGCGCCAGTGTCCGGCAGCCTCGCCTCTGTCAGTGCGCCCCAGGGTGGCTGTGGCTACAATGTAGCTGCCATCACCAGTGTGTGGATGGGTGGATGACTGGATGTAGTTTAAAAGCGCTTTGGGGTCCTTAGGGACTAGTAAAGCGCTATACAAATACAGGCCATTTACCATTTTATTACCATTTTATTGGAACAGAGAATTTGTTTGGTGAGCTCAGCCACACTTGACCTACATGCAGGTGAATCCAACAGAACAGGAACAGGTTCTCAGTGGCAACATGGGAGCCTCAAACAACTGGAAACAAAGACTGTTCAACATCATGGTTTAGGGGAAGGATACCTTCTGGCTGCAGATGGTGTCACTGTGCACAAAGAGATGCTGTATGAGAGAGTATGCAGAAGAAGCCTGAGGTATGCTACAGCACGACTGGAAAGCCAGCTGCAATTTGGAATAAACTGCTGTGACTCATGAAACTAAAACTGAGCTCTCTGGACACAACAGGAGGCGGCGTGCATGGTGGAAACAGAACCCAGCAGGCCAAGAGAAACACTACCCACAGTACAATTTGGTGGTGGTCCCATCATGCTGTGGGGCCATGGGCCCAGTGCCGGTACTGGGAGTCTCATTAAAGTTGAGGGTGGCATGGATTCCAGTCAACGAAGGTCCAGAATACCTTCAACCAGAATCCAGACTCTCACTGGAAGCTACAGGAAGCCTTTAGAGGCTGTTAATGCTGCCAAGGGCGGATCTACTAAATACTGATGTCATTTTTCTGGTGCCCAAATTTCTGCACCTGCCTAATTTAGATTAACTGTTGCACACTTTCTGTGAATCCTATAAACCTAATTTCCCCTCTCAAACATCGTTTGTCTGCAGTGTGACATATTTAAACGAGATTGCTGATCCAAACAACCGATGATTTATGAGGAGAAGCCTCCAGGTGCGTAAAGCTGCCGCTCAGCTTTCATGTTCCTGAGTCACCTGTTTGGTCATGAATCTGTTTTCTGCACTGGCTTAGTTTAATATTGACCTCATTTATGTTTATAATAATAATAATAATAATAATAATAATAATAATAGTTATTATTATTATTGTAATACACTAATGCCGGTCATCCATATTAAATGTCAGTTGAAAGTGGGAGGAGCTTGTTTCAGAGGATGAGATAAAGAAGGATTATTCTGAGCTGTGACTGGAAGCTGTGGTCACATGATCTCCATTAAAGACAGAATTGATGTCGCGGGTCTCCCTCTGAATGACATCAGCCATGAGCAGAAATGTTTTGTTGTCCAGGTTCTGCTCTGATAAGGGCGAGCTTCCCGGCGACCATGTGACCTGATGGTGCTTTCTCCCAATGAGCCGCAATCTATAAAGTTATTAACAGGAAAAATGCTCTGCATCACCATTCTAGTAATGCTAGCAGCCTCAGGAGCAGGGGCGGGGCCTATCAACGCCATGGTGGGGGGAGGTGGAGCTTTTAGCAACGCACCAGCATCTGGGCCTTGCAGCGGTTGTGCTCCTCCAGCCGGCGGCGCAGCTCAGCCAGATCCCGCTGGGCCTCCGGCAGAGCCTCCTTCAGGCTTCTGTTCTCCTCCTGAGCCTTGGAGAACTCTCGGGACACCCGAGCCTGCTGCTTCTGCGCCTCCGTGAGCTCCTCCTACCAAACACAGGAAACGCAGCGTGAAGACAGACGGCCACACCGCTGGCAGGTCTCAGCTTTATCGAGCAGTGAGCCCCAAACAAAAAGCAGCATTCTGGGAAATGTAGGATCCAGAATTTAACAGCAAGTTTCCTTTAATTTCAGTTTCTGCAGCAAACACATAGAAGATATTTTACCTCATAAAGAACTTGCTCTAAAAAGATCTGCTATGTAACTCGTATCCACAGCAGGAAGTGAGTCACAATGAGACAGCTTGGACAGAAGTTTCAGATCTGTGAAGATGTTCTGGTCAAACATCTCAGAAACGAGATCCTCATTCCTGCCCGATCTGCTGAAATGTGAGCGGCCCAACAGGTCGCACGAAGCAGATCGTTCTCGAAGAACTCTAAGCTCTTCTTCGGTACCCTAACCCTGCAGGCAGCCGTGAACTCTTTGAACTCTCCATCAGATCTTGTGTAAAAATGCTATTTCATGTCCAACTGTGTTACCTTTGACCTTTTGAAGCTGGAGGACTGCAAACAAACACAAAGTCTGTGAAAATGAAAGTTTCCAAATATTATTTTATGTGTAAAAACCTTGAATCTGTGTCCCTGTGCTCCACCCACCGCACGCCTCCTGAGTCACAGCCTTGAAGTCTCCGTCCCGGCTCACGGGTCTCACCTTGAGCGTCCTCTGGTCTGTCAGCAGTCTCTCCCGAGTGGACGTGAAATGCTCCTCGACTCTCCGCAGAGCTCGGTCGTGCTCCTCAATCAGAGCCGCCTCTCGACTCTTCATCCTCTCGTCGAGCTCGGCAACCGCCACCTGACGCTTCTTCTTCTCCTCCTGGATCATCATCTGCATCTTCTTATGATACTTCACCTCGATGTCTGCGCAGGGAGGGAAACAGCAGCAGAGGTTATGAAGGAAGATGAATGGAGAGGAAGGAGTGGGAAAAGAATAGGAAGGAACTAGTACACGTGGGGGAAAGGAAGGAGGAGGTCTGTGTCCCAGGGCTGAAAGGCCACCTGATCGGCGCCGAGCTCACAGGTGTTCTTACCTCTGATCCTGTGCTCGTAGTGGTTGGTGAGCTCCATCAGCTCCGTCTGATGTTTCTGTCAAGGAGGAAGTGACATCACCGAGGTGTCCAGGTGTAAAAATCAAGTGTTAAATCGATTTACGGGCAGCGACTCACCAGCTGCAGCGCTTTGATGTGGCTCTCGATGTGGAACTTCTTCTCCGTGAGCTCCGCCTGCAGACCCTGAACGTTTCTGTGGAGCGCGATCTCAGACTGCACGTGCTTCTTCTCGACCAGCGAGGACGCAGAGACGGCCTCCATCTTCAGCTCAGTGATGGCGTTGTGCTGCTCAGACAGGACGTGCTTCAGCTTCCGCTTATAGACCTGGACAGTGACCAAGGACGGGTCAGGACTAAGATTAAGTTGAGATAAAGTCAGGATTAGGGTACAATAAACCTCCAGGATCGCGTGCGCAGCTCACTTCGATCTCGACTCGGTGGCGCTCCTCAGCCTCATCTCTCTCCCGGCTCCTGTTCCTCAGCTCGGCCTTCGTCTTGTCCAGGTTCCTCTTGGAGATCTCCCAGAAGGCCTGGATCTTGTCTCTCTCCAGCTGGAAGTAGCTTTTCTCCTCTTGCTCGCGGTCCAGCTCCTCCCGGAGGTGGATGATGTGGTCCTCCAGCTGGAGGTCAGACACGCTCAGGTCACTGAAACGTACCGCTTAAAACTGCCGTTTGCAGGAAATACACAGAGCCTCAAACTTCATCTGATTGTGGTGTTGCAGGTAAATCTATTTTCTCAGGCTGAGGTTACAGGTGTACCTAATGAAGTGGACAGTGTACTTGTTACTTTACGATCATAATCGGGCCTTTTACGTGTTGGACTGTGGGGCCGGGCCGGGCCGGGCCGCGGACCCCCTGATGGACCCCCTCACACCTCCACACACTGTGAGAGGCTAACGTTAGCACCGTTAGCAGCTCTGACCTGATCCTTGGACATGTCCTCCGTGGACAGACCGTCCACCACCGTGGAAGACTTCACGTTCCCGCCCTTCTTCTTGCTTTTAGCCTTCGGCGGCTGAGGACGGAAGGGTAAGAGGCGCGTGACGTTCCGCTCATCGGGATAACAGGCTAGGGCTAAGCTAACATGCTAACAACAACATGACTGAAAAAAACACCGGTTAAAGTAAAACTTTACTCACCATCGTGCCGCACTGCGCAGACTCACAGGGATCCGGAAACTTTAATTATACTGACAGAAAACTGCGGCTGGAGTTAAACACGTTAGCTGTTAGCTATCTGAGCCTCAGCTCCACTATCAACAAAAGACGCTGTCATGGCAACGCAGGACTGTATTACGTGTGTACGTGTGTGTGTGTGTGTGTGTATTAACATCTTCGTGGGGACCAAAAATTCGAGGTTTACTATACTCGTGGGGACCAACAGCCCCAATTTTGAGACTAAAAATGTGGTTTTAGCGTGAGGGTTAGGCATTCATTGTAGATGGTTAGGGAGACCTTTGTGTCAATTAGATGCCCCCACAAGACATGAATAACCCACGTGTGTGTGTGTGTGTTGTGCCTTGTACAGTTTTCTCTTATAATTTATATTTAAAGTCTTAAACTGATGCTCTTTGGTCATTAGGCCTCTGAGAGAAAATTTGAGAACAAATTTTTATTTGAATCATTTGTAAGCAGAAAAAACTTGCAAGCTTTTAAAGCATGAATATTTCTTGCTGGTTTAGTTTATTATTATTATTATTATTATTATTATTTTGCTTTCCAAAGAGCAGTGATTCTGAAATAAACTGACATCATTTATTCAAAGATCACTTTTATAAATTTACACATAATATTAAAGATCTGCATCTGCTGCTGCAGCCTGTTCGTCATATTTTAAGACATTTTGTACGTAAACTGATTCAGCAACGTGAAAATAATTAGACTGTATCTAAAAGATGGAAATGGTCTTTCCAGGGCATGTGGGAGGGGCTCCTGTGTTCTGATTGGATAGAAGTTGCTGAGGAAAGCGCTGATCTCGGTAAACTGCTTCCTGATTGGTTCATGGTCTCAGTCACTGCCTACAGGTCTGACTAAATGAAAGTTAATTTTTGGAGGTGATGGTCCTTCGATAGTAAGGGAGGAGCAGGACGCGGGGGAGGAGTCTCAGTCAGACCCGCCCCTCACCCATGATAACTGGTTTAAAGGAGTCAGGAGGAGCTCCGGCAGCTGCTTTCTATCTGCAGAGGATTCTGGGTAAGGTGATACACGCAGGTGTCGGAGGCGTGTCCTTCAGGTTGGGGCCTGCACTGGTTGCTGTACAGAGGAGCAGTCGGTGCTGTGGAGGTGTTTGACTGGTTGCCGACGTCGGAGCAGCAGTAAGGGGTTTCCACCTTGGACTCAGGGGCTGGGCCGGGCTCCACGTCGGCGTGTCCGATCTCCTCGTAAACCACCTCGCTCAGCACCGCCCTCGTGTCCCTCGCTGCTTTCTCGGCTTTCCACAGTCTCAGAGTCAACATGGACAACAGCACCAGTGCAGCTCCTGCCAGCACGCCAACAGGAACTTTCCACAAGTCTGAGGGGGGCGCTGTGTCAGCACCTGCAGCCGTCACCTTCCGGTCAGGGTCGTCCTTTCTCCCGGTGACTGTTCGATCCACCACGCTGGGGTCTGTGGTCACATTCAGATAGGCGGTCTTCCTCTCATTGCACAGATACATCGAAGTATCAGACTCTACCACATTCCTGATAAGCAGCTCGTTGTTGTTACGGGAACCGAAGCGCTTCGAACTGCTGTTCACGTGACCGTTACGGACGGTGAGAAGAGTCACCCGGGTGCCTCTTATAGCTCGGCTCCAGGTTACATCTCCCTGAGCATGAGGACAGGTGAGCACAGCGTCCGTGTGCTGCCGTGTGCTGACAGTGGGGATTCCTGCCAAGGAAAAAGCAGAAATGATGATGTCACATGTCTGAATCTGTATCAGATGCTTCCTGACTCACGCCACGCTGACCGGCCTTCCTTCCCTCCAGTTATTTTCATCTTTTAAACATTTAAAGGACATTTCCCCTTTGTCTATCTTTAGTCTGTTGTTTCATGTTATGCTTTATTTCAGATAAAGAGATTCAGGAGCCTGAGGAACCAACAAACTGCTCTCTGACAGGAAGCAGCCTTCAGAGCTGCGTACGAACCTGATGGACGGCTCTGCGATGTGGTTTAAAATCAATGTCTTTACTTTACTAATATTTGCATTTTATTCATTTTGCTCCTGAAGGCGACAGACTTGAGTTTTCTGGACTTGTTGACCTGATAATAAAAATTCTGAATGCTTGTTTGATTTCTCGTTTAGTTCAGTCTCCGTGACTCTGCTGTGACGGCTGCAGTCGTGCATGTCACGCATATATCAGGTGTATTAAAGGACCACTGGCAGACGTCCTCTGGTGCCCTTTCAGCACAGACTCACAGTAAAACCTACAACCTGAATTTATCTCATGTAATAAGAAATGAGATGTGATTAGTTTGCTTTAATAAGTTTATGTGAATTGTGCCAGTGAAGCGATCCACAGTCAGAGTCAGCAGGTGTAAGCTGGCCTCTTTGATGATGTCGTTATGGTTCTGGGGTTAAAACCACCGTGACCTGCAGCTCCTCCAGGAGTGGAGGTGTCCCCGGCCTCCCAGTGCCTGTGGACATCGTTATGGTCATTATGGACAAACTGTGATTTGCATGTAAGTCCAGAAACAGAACACAGGCCCCTCCCAACTATGTCAATGCCCACCTGAGTGTTGACGTCTCCCAGCCGAACGATGGAGTCCCACCCCACCAGGTGACTCCACGTAGGTAATCTGAACTGCATTTGGCATGTAGCAGTCAGGACCCTGACCCAGAGCTGCAGGGAAGCAACTCTCTCATGGACTGAGGGGATACAGGAACACCAGCCCCCGCCTCGTGCCCAGGGCGACTGCAGGAACTTGGTTCCACTGCCCAGCTGTATCTAGCTGCTATCTCCCAGCCACCTACAGTTGGGCCATGGGCGGAGCCCCACAGGACTGACTCCATTGGCTCCTCTCCTCAGACTCCTGCCCTGCTGGAGTTATGTTTCTTTTCTTTTTAAAATTAGAACCACTTCATCAGATGTTACAGCCTGGATGCTGAAGCCTTTTAAACCTGCATTCTTAGTACTGCCAGCCGGGGGCGATCTGCTGCCCCCGGCTCGAGCTTAGTCAACACCTCCCTGATGAGTTTATGGTCTGTGTGAATAAAACATGAAGTTTATTTTGGAAGTTTTGGTCTCGTTTGAGTCGCAGGAGGCGGGCGAGGGTTCAGGGCAGGGCTGTAAGCGTGGTTATGTGTGTGTGTTTAGGCTCAGTTTCTCAGTCAGACGGACTCATGGTTAGAAACACAGCGAGCCCCACAGAGAGGAGACACACGAACGGCAAATAAAACCTGCACGTGGCTCAAACGGCTCCAGAAGCAGCGCCTACACTTTCATATTCATTCTCTTAACACCGACTCCAGTTTCTGTCCTTTTGTTCTGCTTCATATAATCGTCACATAACATAACAGCCTTTATCTTCCTTAGATAACCAGAGGAAACAGTGTTACGTTGTTGCAGCTGTAATCGTGAGAACATGCTGACGGAGGCGTTCTTACCTGCAGCGCTGTGACAGACGTGGACACACAGGAGCAGGCAGAGCAGCATCTCTGCAGACGTCTCAGCGGCGGCAGCAGCGTTTCTATGAAAGAGGAACTTCTGAGTGACGGGTGGCTACTTATGGCGCGGCTGCAAACACTCGTTCCTAATTTGCTGACATCACACAGAGTGATTTTTGAACAAAAATAATGTTTTTAAAACACTATTTTAAAAAATCTTCTCTAGTTATTTGCCAAACCCATATGCAGGTATTAAAGTTCCTCATTCACATATTTTTATCATCTTAGGTTATTTCACATGGGACCAGTTAAACAGCAGGTAGGCGGGACTCGCCCTGGCGCGCTCCACCCTGCGGCGACCCTCATGAACGCTGTTTTGGGATCAGCCTGATCTCTCTGGTCTTGAGGTTTTTGATTTGCAGATACAGCCCTGATCAAAAGTTTCAGACCAAAACTCAAACTCTTTCTCCATCTGCTGGCCAGGTCTGTGAGTGTGAGCCTCAGCTTCCTGCTCTCACTGACAGGAGTGATACCAGTGCCACGTTCAGTCACTGACCACCTTTCTTCATCATTCGGATGCTCAGTTTGGACTTCAGCAGCTCGCCTTCACCACGTCTGCATGCGCCGAGCTGCTGCTGTGTGTCTGATATTTGAGTGAACGTGACTTCGAGTGTTTCGATCCCACTTCAACCGTTTGGTTTCTCTCAAGTTTCAGCCACGTGAACAGATGTGTCAGCTTTTATTTTTAGATTTCTAAAAGACAACTTCCTGTCAAAGACAAACTCTTTCAACATCATATTTGTCTTCTGTACATCAGAGTTCACGTTTCTTGCCTCTAAAACATTTTATTTTCATTAAATATGGCGTCTACAGTCGGCTCCGAGGCTCTACGGTTGGTCCGTGCCGCTCGGTCAGCCGGTCTTTGATAAATCTCCAAACGACGCGGTGGCCGAGCCTCGCTTCGCCGGTTTGGCCTGAAAGAGAAAAAACGCTGAAGTCATGGTTCTAAAATCTGGTTTTTCTAAAAGCAGAAGCTGTTTGTTATTCTGCCACGCTCACGTCCTAAAGATGGAGATCGCTCCACCGTGAACGCAGCAGAAACAGACTGAAGCGCACGGAGCATCAGGTGTTCTCACCTGAGACTCGTGAGGCTTCCAGCCAATCATGTAGAGGATCTCAAAGGTGGCGGGGATGGAGCCGTCCTCACTGCCGTACATCTCTGAAACATTTCAGGCACATGAGAAAAACACAGTGACACATGAACCGCCGCGCTGTGACTAAAGCGCCAGCCTGACGCGTCACTGATGAGCAAACAGAAACACGGCGTCGGCTCTGACTGGCTTCAGTGTTTGTTCAACTATCGTTAATTACGAATAACAGTTTGTTTGTTAGCAGAGACGCAGATTCAAACCCAGAACCTTCTCACGCACGTGCTCGTGAGAACAATGTCAACCTCATTCAAACTGAGGCCACGCCTCCACCTGTTACCTACACCACTGCCTGTGCTCACGCTCAGAAGTGCTTTATCCCTTTAAACCCTCACCTAGCGTCAGGTTAGAGTCTAGAGCAGAGGTGTCGGACTCCAGGCCTCGAGGGCCGGCGTCCTGCAGGTTTCAGATCCCACCCTGGGTCAGCACACCTGAATCACATGATTAGTTCATTCCCAGGCCTCTGGAGAACTTCAGGACATGTTGAGGAGGTCGTTTATCCATTTAAATCAGCTGTGTTGGATCAAGGACACGTCTAAACCTGCAGGACTCCGGCCCTCGAGGCCTGGAGTTGGACCCCTGGGTTAAAGGGTGATCAGGTGTTCTTCATCCTCTGTTCCTCCTTTCAGCCCGACCGCGTCTCCTCATCCCTCCGGTTTGTACACGTGCACCTTTTCTGGCTTCCTGCTCGGACGAGGTGAACATGGAGCAGACCGATTCCCTCGCGTGCACCGGGCGGTACGAACAAAATCGGCCAGTCCACACATTTTGTGAATCTGACGCTACTAATACTCATCAGTGTATCACATGTCATTTAGCACCAATCAGACAGCGGCTCAGACTCACCTTTGTAAATCGCTGCTGCTGCTAAGATGGTGTCTCTGTGCAGCAGCGACTTCCTGTTCCACGCACAGTTGCTCTCACCCATACCTGCACACAGCACATCACGAACACTGCACTTTTAAACTTTAATCGAAAGTTTGTTCAAACTAACAGCCTCACGAATGACTTCAGATCCGAAACCGGTTCAGCGATCACACCGCAGTGAGGTCATCAAACTGTTTTAGCTTAAACAGCGAATCCTGAAATGCTCTCTTATTCAGGCGGAGCCTCTGCCGCTCGGTTTGAAGCCTGTTTGCAGGCAAATGAAAGGAGGAATAAAAGCAGCACGTTCACTCGGGGACCTCCACGAGCCGGCGTCCTGGGACTCGGCCACCTAAAGCTCTGTGCCGACGACTCTGAGAGTCGCTGTGATCAGACTGAAGTCGTCATTTCTGGCTCTGCGCTCATCAGGTGCAGATCCTCGTTCGCTTTCCTTTGCTTCCACGTGAAGAGGGCGACTGTAGAGCCATGTTTGAATGTTGCAGGAACCACATGATTCAAACGAATGGTTCCCAGCTCGTACCTTGTAAATCCGTCATGACTTCCATGATTCCTGGATAATGAACCTGAATGTCATCGATGTCCTGGAACAAAGAGGCGGAAGGGTCAGAGGTCACCGTGAGCTGATGTAAAACATTCTGCGTGTTTAACAAATGCAGCCACGCTGACTCACCACAGTGAGCATGTTGAAGCCAGCTTGGCCCAGCAGGTTTCCCAGGTCGGTGACGGCGGTGTAGGGGGAGATGTGGGGCGAGAACCCGCCCTCCCGCTCCGTCTCGGCCAGCTGCAGGGAACAGCGCAGCTCGTAGAGCGTCTCGCCGCCCACCATCGCTCCGATGAACACCCCGTCCGGCTTCAGCACCTGGTGAATCTGAGAGGACGGCGCACAACGAAACGTTAACGGGCGAGCTGCAGTCAGTCATGGTATCGCAGCAGGTTCGTCTCACCTGTCTGAGAGCTCCGGGCAGGTCGTTGATCCAGTGCAGACTGAAAAGCATGAAGCTCAGCTGCAGTTTTAATGAGCACACATGTTGTTCATAACAAACCCTGGTCCTCTCAGTCTAGACCCACTTTATTTCATACATTTGATTTTTTTAACCTTAAAATCACCCGTTGCATTTCTGGACATAAAAATCTAACGACATGATTATCGGTTATTATTTATTCACGATGTCCTTCAGTTCCATTAGCAACCATTTAAAAATATATGATGAATTTAATCTTTTCAAACTGTGACTGAGATAATCAGCACAAATCACATGATCAATATATTTGACTTCATTTACATTAAACAGTGTAAAAGAAACATAAACAGGCTGCAGACAGGAAGATACCGCCAACGCCGGAAACGTGCTCGTCATCTCCGAGCATGACGCTCCCTGAAGACCAACACAGAGAGACTGAGGAGGAGCTTCTTCCCGCAGGCGATACGGTCTCTCAATCACACCACCACACAGTACTGACCCACACATACAGTTCTTACACACACACTGGACTTTCTGGACTTTGTTTTCACTTCATCACTTAAATCACTTTAAGCATATTTGCACTGCACAGGACATAATGTGGATTGCACAACACTGGACACTATATTCTTCATTTCCAGTTAATACTTGTACAGCTGCTGTTATTGTGTATATATTTATTTATATTTCTTCATACATCTTATATAGTTCTATATTGTGTATTTTGTTGTACAGTTATTTTATTTTCAACTTTAATTTTTATATTTTATTTTATTCCTTCCTACTTAAATTTACCCTTTTTAATTTTCATATTTATTTCCTATCCTATTCATAGTCTTTTTTGCTTTAGGTCACGAGCAGTTGTGTAAGCATTTCACTGCATATCGTACTGTGTATGACTGTGTATGTGACAAATGAAATTTGAATTTGAATTTTATTTAGGAAGTTATTAAAAAGCTGTGAAAGGCAGTGAAACAGGCACAGAGACTCAGAATAACCAAGTAAGATGTTAGAACGAGGTTCAAACTGAAAACAACCACAAAGACACACAAATTATAAAAAAGACACAAAAAACAAGAAAACATGAACCTGACATAAAACACTACTGTAGGAAACCATTAAAAAAGCTCAGACGCCATCTCGTGGCTGAAGTTGGTACTGCAGCAAACAGTCGGTCACTCAAACCTTTTCTGTGAAACGAGCTGCACTGAAACGAGCTGCACTGAAACAACCTGCACTGAAACGAGCTCTGGTACTCACGCCAAGCTGCTCACTACCAGGTCGAAGGTGTTTTCTTTGAACGGCAGAAACTCCTCGTCAGCCAGGACGCAGTGAGTCGGGATCTCGCTCGGCCTCCTCCGTCTCTGATCAGAAAACAACATTCACATATGAAATTACAGCAGTCTGCTTCAAACTCCTGCCCCCATCTTTGATATCTGAGTACGAGTCTAAGGACCCACCAGAGACTGCTGGGAAACGTCTGTCAGGCAGAAACGCTCCACCACCTCCTGCGGGACACATCGTCAGCACAGAGCTCATCATAACAGCAGTGAAACTCGTGCAGCGCACACAGATGCAGGCAACAAACATCTGAGCTCATGTTTAACGTTCTGCTCATCTCCCGCTCTCTGGTTTTATTCTTTGACTCTGACAGCAGCTTTACATGATTCACAACTCAGAATAATCCATCTTTTTCTGATTCTGTCTGAAATGTTTTAGCTCCTGTCTCCACCTTGTGCTGATTGACCGACTCTGGGAAGCCTACAGAGGGGCAGCACCCAGAAAGCTGTGCTTCTGTAGCTGTTATATGTTCAGTTTTATCTCAGTGTTTTTATTGCTGTGGTGTCGTCTCTGCAGCTGTCAAAGCTGCTGACTCTGAGTCTCATGTTCACCTAAAACCTCCTCAGACAGTCTGTGATCGCACAAATCCAAAACTATAAATAAGAGTTCCTCTATAACTTTGTTTATTTTGGTTTCCCAACCTCACAAAATGATTTCAGGTTTTCTATTTGATTGTTTTGGTGAACTACAGACAGTTTGTGGAGATGACCATATAAGGAGATCTAAACGACATCAGCTCGTTACCGAGGTAACAAAGACTCGTCTGAGGCCTTTTCTGCACACCGAGCTCGTGACTTTATGTTTATCGTGTTTAACATGAGCAACAGTGTGACGTCATAGCAGAAACAGCAGAGCTTTAGCTTGAGCTGTGCTCATCGGTTCATCTCTGATCAGGAAATCCGACCCGTCTGTAGCTGCTGAATACATGTGATCACAGCGGTGACCTCAGATCACCGATGGGTGCTGCACACACACACACACACGCACACACACACACACACACACACGCACGCACGCACGCACACACGCACGCACACACACGCACGCACGCACGCACGCGCGCACACACACACGCACGCACGCGCACGCACGCACGCACACGCACGCACGCACACACACACGCACGCGCGCGCACGCGCACGCGCACACACGCACGCACGCACGCACACACGCACACGCGCACACACACACACGCACACACACACACACACACGCGCACACACACACACACACACACACACACACACGCACACACTGTACTTTGCTTAAATGCTCTGCGATGTGACTTCTTCCTCCGCCGATGTCCAGCGCCAGAGGAAACGTCCTGAGGAGACAGGAAGACAAACGGTGACTGTTTTTTATCCTGTCTTCCTTCTCTCACCCCAACCAATCGCAGCAGATGGCCCCGCCCCTCCCTGAGCCTGGTTCTGCTGGAGGTTTCTTCCTGTTAAAAGGGAGTTTTTCCTTCCCACTGTCGCCAAAGTGCTTGTTCACAGAGGGTCATGTGATTGTTGGGTTTTTCTCTGCATGTATTGTCGTAGGTCTACCTTACAATATAAAGCGCCTGCTGTTGTGATCGTTGCTATAGAAACAAAACTGCATTGGAGTGATCTGGCTGTGTGAACGTTTCCTGCTCTTTGACCTCCTCAGATGATTTCCATGACTTTTGAAGCAGACGTGTCTCTCTGTGGTTAAACTGTGTGAAACATGGGTCCAGCTGCCTCGTCAGGAACTCACCGTGCGATGTCGTAAACCCGATCGGCCACTCGACTCCCGACCTGCAAACCAACAGCACAGGACGTCTGATCAGCGTGGCTGGGTCTGGTTGTTATAATGAAATCATTTCCCCCCCTTTAGACAAAACAACAGGAACAACGTGTGATTCATTCAGTGAGGTCATCACTGATGGTGGTGTCAAACCCAGCTGCAAATTCTGATCTCATTCTCTATGATCCAGATGTTTGATGAGGCTGAGGACCAGCTGAAGATGGACATAAGAGGGACCGCTCAGGGTCAGAGAGGCTGACCTGGTCTGAGCGTGTGCAGAGGGAGGGTGGAGGATGAAGATGGAACTGCAGGGAGGCGGAGAGGAGGAAGACGAGGACATTTGTGGTGCACGTCAGTCAGGACATCTCTAATTACATATGCATAACTACACGCGTGCAGAGCACACAGGAAACTCTGTTGATAAACTGTTATTTCATTTTCTGTGGAAAAACAAAATTGATCACAATTCTAACAATGGTGGCTTAAATTTGATAGATTTCAGTTCCCTAAATGATGCTTTCAAAAAAGTGGAGTAAAAGCATCTATCTGGACTTCCTCTCATCACGTGTTTTCACATTTGGGTGGCTGGACTCAAACTTTCATCAGCAGACTCTTGGATCTGTAAACATCACCGTTCTCCACAAAGATGTTATATTTGGAACATCTGTAACATCTTTACAAGAATAAATCGCCCTTCTTTGAAAACTGGTTTAATGATGGTATTCTTCAATAACACTGGCTCTTCCTTCCAGGTGTAACATCCCAGTGTCCCCACACCTGTCCAAGCCCCGCCCTGTCCTGACAGAGTCTCCATCAGGTCAGATGTGTTTCTCCTCTTGTAGATTAGGTCTCTTTATCTCTGTTCCTCCTCCCATTTCTTTCTGGACTCATGTTGTCGAGGGCGCTGATTGGATAAAGGTTTGGTCTTTGCCACAAAAAAATCCTCCTTACTAACAAAGTGAAGGAGATTTCATTTAAGCTCATTCATAGATTTGATCCTGTCAAAGCTTCCTTCAAAAACAGAAGAGCGATACAGAAACATTTGCCTTTACTCAGCTTTTATGGAAACATATCGTTAGTTTCATCTCTGACAGCGTCTTTAGTGAGAAAGACTCTCGTGCTTTTCCCTCATCGATCAAACTCCACATCTGTAAATGTAAGCTGTCCACTCTCAGGACAGAAACAGAAAGTTTGTTCCTGTCTCAACAAGAAAGCTTTAAAAACATGAATATTTGTAATATTTTAATGTCTTATTTAATTATTCAGTGTGTCTGAGTCACTTTCCCCGTTTAATCTGTATTTCTGTCCGGTGTGTTTACTTATACATACTCTTGCACTGTGTTATGATTTGGAATACAGTTGTGCAGCGTGTTCTCCGTGTGTTGTGTTTGTTGTTAAAGTTTCTGTTGAAATAAAGTTGGAGAAACAAAGACACAGAAAACCGGACAGGTGTGTGGGTCGGGCTCACCTCCTGCCTCAGGTAGTCGTACTGCTGGCTGTCCTGCAGCTGGGCGGCCCAGTCCTTCTGCCTCTGCTTCATCTCCCTGCTGAACACGTTCATGCGGCCTCCGCCCGACAGCCCGGAGCGCCCGGCCCCCGGTGGCCCGGTCCCGTTGAGACCGGCCCCGGAGAGCCGGCTCCAGCCGCCCGCGGAGCTCGCAGGGAGGCCGAGCCGCAGGAGCCTCCGACACAGCCTGCCGCTCATCCCGCGGAACAAACTCACAGACACCAACACGGAGACTTCCGAGCCTCCACACCGGGTCACCTCCGAGGGGAGAGACCCAAAACCCGGACCGGCCTCAGCTGAGCTCACCGGAAACCCCGGAAACGGATCACAGCCTGAGAACGGAAGTAAAATTGAATAAAATAAGATCAAAATAAAATGACTTAAATTAAATAAAATAATATATAAACAATACAGTGATAATTAAATTAATAAGTTAATTTAATAAAATTAAATTAATTAAATTAATAAAATAATTTGCGTTTGTTGTTTGCCGTGTCACGCTGTGTTTAAACCGCGTTTCGCTCCTGTTTGTCCCACTTCGCTCGCCTTAGAGAAAGGGGCGGGGCGGAGCAGATGATGCTACAGCGTTGCAAGCTGGGTAAACACGTGTGTGAGATCGCGGAGGAGCGGACACTGTGTCGGTAAAGTTTCACCAGTTTCTAAGTTTAATTTAAAGCTCGCGTTGTTTCAGGTGTTTCAGATGTTTCAAGCGTAGACGTGCTGTTTCCGGTCCTCTCAAGTGTTTCCTGTGCTCTCAGCTATTTCCGGTGTCTCCAGGTTGTAAACATGAAAACAGAAAGCCAGGCTGAGGTGTGCGGCGCAAACTGAGCGATGATTTCAAACCTGATCCTCTTTAAAACCTCCAAAAGTTTCAGAGGATGAAACAGACAAGAGCACAGAGAACGATTCAAAACCGTCAGATCAATAAAACGGTGAGATCGATAAGAACCGTCTGGGCGCTGCAGTCTGAGCTCATCGCGGCTCAACGACACTGATACCTGTGAGGTCATCACCGGTTGCTGCGTCGGTTCGCACACGTCTGTGATGACAGTGAGAAATAAGGGGCGTGTTTACATGCCGCTGACCTCTCGTGACCTCAGCTGGACCTCAGCTCCTGCCTCCTCGGACGATCACAGCCTGGAAGCCTGGAGCCTGTCCCAGCGCTCACACCGCGAGAGGCGGGTCCACCCGGGCAGGTCGCCGGTCTGTCAGCCGGCACCTGTAAACGCAGCATGTAGCAGGAAGCTGGAGAACTCAGAGGGAACCCAGGCAGGAGCCGGGACAACCAGCAGGTTCTAACCCAGAGCTGTGAGGCAGCCGTTCCGTCCACTGGACCGGCCTGCTGCACAGACTGTCTCCACACTGCTCCTGCACGGGGGACAAACTGTGGTCTGCCTGGAGCTCGGAGGAGGCAGGAGCGAGTCTCCGTCCTTCAGGACCAGAAGATCCAGCGGAGGTCATGAAGAAGAAGGACTGGCGCTGTACACACTGACATCACAGAGTTCATGTTGTCCACCACTGCACGTTTCTTTGCTCCGTGTCATTGTTGTTGGCATTAAAATTGTGTTTTAAAACTTGAGCGTTTTCAGTTCTACGACCTCATAAGAGCCGGTGATCGTAGTAATGAGGATTACTGAATGACCCTGAATGCCACACGTGTGTCCATCAAGAGGCTGGGGGTTGGGTTTGACGTCCGAGCAGAAACCAGCTCGGTGTGAAACGTGGTTTTTAACTGGTTTCTGTTCTGCAGGTGACGCTGGGATTTTACCGCCATGTCGTCCAAAAAACGCCCAGACGGGGACGAGCGCTTCCTCCGGGTCCAGAAGGACCCGCGGTTCTGGGAGATGCCAGAGAGGGAGCGCAAAGTCAAGATCGACAAACGCTTTCAGTCCATGTTCCACGACGAGCGCTTCAAGGTCAAGTACACGGTGGACAAGCGAGGGCGGCCCATCAACCACACCTCCGCTGAGGACCTGAAGCGCTTCTACAAACTGTCCGACTCCGAGGGGGAGGAAGCTGGCGAGGGGGAGGAAGCTGGCGAGGTGAAGAAGAAGAAGGACGTTGGCGGCGCCAAAGCAGAGCAGCCTAAAGGAGCAGCGAGTCTCTCTAAAGGTCAGGAGATGTTTTCATGTTAATGAACTTCTGGTAAAAACACGCCGTTACCATAGCAACACTGAGTGGATGATTGAGGGGTGTCCAGGTGACCTTTGACCCTGCTCAGGTAAGCGTGTCAGAAACGATTTGACCGTCTCTCTTCTGTTCGATGCTGATGCAGGTGTTGAAGATGATGACGAGCAGCGGTCTGCAGAGGAGGATGAAGATGACCTAAGCGTCTCTGATGAGGAGGAGGAGGAGGCGCAGAGTGACGAGGCGAGTGGATCTGATGAAGAGGAGTCGGGCCTGGATTCGGGGGACGACAGCGACAGCGGGCCGGATCTGGCCCGGGGGAAGGGCAACATCGAGACGAGCTCGGACGAAGACGACGAGGACGACGTGGGCGCCATCCTGAGGAAAGAGGAAGAGGAGATCGAACACGACTGGGGGGAGCTGTGCAAAGACGCGCCGCGGAGCGACGAGGTGATGCTGTGTGCGGTAAAGGCTGAAGGTCAAAGGTTAGTCTGCGCCACCAGGAAACGTTGCTAACACGATCTCACCGCGTTAGGTGTCGGCGCGGCTCGCCGTCTGCAACATGGACTGGGACCGGCTGAAGGCCCGAGACCTGCTGGCTCTGCTCCAATCCTTCACGCCCAAAGGCGGCGCCGTGCTCTCTGTGAAGGTAAGGAGACCTGCGTGGGTTTGTCTGTGTGTGGGCGGAGCCGGGAAGTGCTGATGATCAGCACAGTGCGTGCTGGGTTATGCTTGCAGATCTACCCGTCAGAGTTTGGGGAGGAGAGGCTGAAGGCGGAGGAGAGTCAGGGACCGATGGAGCTGAAGGCGCTGCCCGACGACTCGGAGGACGACACGGAGGAGGAGAGGTAATGATGATGTCACAGAGAGGCGGGATTTAGATGCAGTTTTCAGCCAGACTTTGTTAGTCGAGCAGCTCGTGGGAAAGTTTGTGTCATGAGGCTGCGTCGGCTCTGACGGTTCGGCACCGGCGGGACGTTTGTTGGCTTTTCAACATAAAAGGTGGATTACATGAATATGCAGGCCACTTCATTAGGTACACCCTGCACTCTTAATTCTTCATGCATCAGATTCAACATCTGCTGGAGTGACATCATCATGACATCATCGCACAGGTGCTGTAGTGAGTGCAGCAAACTCATCGTGGTGTTCTAGAAACCGTCTGAGATGACCTGAGCTTTGCTGGAGCAGCGCTCCACGCCATCACAGCGGCGCCTCTGCTAGCGTTTCACTCAGGGAGCTGCTGCTCGCTGCAGATCAGCAGAAACACAACCGTGACACGTTCATGGTCTCTGAAACCTCCTTTCTTCATCAGTCGGGTCAGTTTAAACTTCAGCATGTCTGCATGCGCTGAGCTGCTGCCCTGTGATTGGCTGATCAGGTATTTGCATTAACGAGCAGATGCACAGGTGTACCTAATGAAGTGGCTGTAACTGTAACCTTATTGCTTTGAAACAAGCTGCATTTGGACACCAGTGATTCTGTGTACACTTAAAAACAGCTGTGCAGTATCAGGTGGGCGGGGCTCCCTGCTGACCTGTCAGACGGTCATGGGTGTTGTGTGCTCTCAGGGTTTACAGGGAGAAGCTGCGGGACTACCAGTTCAAGCGTCTGAAGTATTTCTACGCCGTGGCGGAGTGCGACTCGGCCCAGACGGCGGCGAAGATCTACGAGGAGTGCGACGGCTACGAGTACGAGAGCAGCTGCTCCGTCCTCGACCTGCGGTACGTCAGCAAACGGCAAACGCGCGCACGTCAGGCTCACGCTAGCTGCGCTCGGACCTGCGTGTCAGCGAGCAGACTAAAGTGACTCATGTGTTCCTGTTGATAAACTTCAGCTTTCCCCGCTTCAGTTATTCCATAATGAAGGTTTGTAGATGTAGTCGTTCCTGAATCGGACGTCTGCAGGGAAGCCAGGATCTGAGTATTTAACATTCCCCAGCTGAGCTTCCATCCATGAACTTTAGTTCAGTCAAAGGTCAGAGTGCACGCGCTGCAGGGTCACCATGATGACGCGCGCGTTAATCATCCAATAGTTACACACAGATTTGTTCCAGCTTGTTGATGAAAGCCAAACGCGTCATGTTGTTCAGCTTCAATGTCGATCATCGACTTTAGAAGCTCGTTAAAGGATCTCACGGCTTGTCCTCTTCTCCTGATACGAGCAGCTTCGTTCCCGATGACGTGAAGTTTGACGAGGAGCCCAAAGACGCGGCGACGGACGTAAACCTGTCGGCCTACACGCCCAAGCTCTTCACCT
>NC_140601.1:43772959-43810459 GCF_057381915.1 Diplotaxodon limnothrissa
CATGGAGGAATGGGCCAAAATACCAGCTACTGTGTGTGCAAACCTGGTAAAGACCTATAGTAAACGTTTGACCTCTGTTATTGCCAACAAAGGTTATGTTACAAAGTATTGAGTTGTATTTTTGTTATTGACCAAATACTTATTTTCCACCCTGATTTACCAATAAATTCTTTACAAATCCTACCATGTGGATTCATGGATTTTTTTTTCACATTCTGTCTCTCACAGTTGAAGTGTACCTCTGGTGCAAATTACTGACCTCTGTCATCATTTTAGGTGGGGGAACTTGCACAATCGGTGGCTGACTAAATACTTTTTTGCCCCACTGTAGCTGACGCTCCTTGCGCTTCGTTTGGCCTACTGTTGTGGCGGGAGGGGGCGTGGTTAATCATAAATAAATGATTAACCTTAGTGATTAAGTTTGAGTGCAGTGATGGAGTTATTCTGCATGTAGCATTGGGTGGGTGGGGGTGATGGAGGTCACGCTCGGGGCAAACGGCCGCTCCTCAGTCTGTTTGTGCAGGATTGGTTGGTCTGCATCGTTTGGCTGATGGCAGCAGGTCACATGATGTGACCGCAGTGGGAAACGATGGCGCTGACCTTCAGACCCGTCTGGGCCAATCCAGGCTCAGGTGTGCGTGAAACTGACCTTACGATACACCTGGAGCTAAATGTCCCGTCTCTCCCTCTCTGCAGGTGGACGTTAAAGACCCTCGTTTCCAGGCCATGTTCACCTCCCATCTCTTCAACCTGGACCCCTCCCACCCCAGCTACAAGAAGACCAAAGCCACGCAGAGCATCGTAGCCGAGAAGCAGCGCCGGCGGGAGGAGCAGCAGCGGCGCCTGGAGGGCGCTCAGGAGGTCACGCCCACGCAGGCGGAGAGCGACAGGAAAAGTCGGGAAGCAGAGTCTGACGCTCGGGCGACAACGACGCAGATGGACCCGAGTCTGTCGCTGCTCGTCAGATCCATCAAAAGCAAAACGCAGCAGTTTCAGGCTCGCAAGAAGCAGAAGCTGCTGTAGCTCCAGACGTTAGCCACGTCCATCAGGCGCCTATCACGCAGGATCTACTTCCTGGACTGCCCTCGGGTTTTGTGTTAATATGCACGAACGTGGAAAAGTTTTATTATTGATGTTTCACAGAACTGAGATTAAAAGGATTAAAAACACAGAGTCGTTCGTCTGGATCGCTCCTTCGCTATAATGCTGTAATATCGTTCTGTTCAGGCAGGCCGCGGGCAGCTGCAGCCGCCAGCGTCGCATCCACCCGTCAGTCAAAGAGGCCACGCCTCTAATCAGCAAGCTTTAATGCAGCCTTGCATCCTGGCCGAGGGTTAATAATCCGTACAAAACCCATCAGCCGAGTTTCCAGGGAAAGGTGATGATTGGCTGAGAATGAGCAACAGTCACATCATGTTAAACGACTGACAGAATCAGGCCTTTCTGTAAACATCAGACGAGATCAGAGTTCAGATCTGCCCACGCTGAAAACAGGTGACAGCTGCTGCTGTGTCACGGACACGTCACCGACGCTTCCTTTATCCCCACCAGAATGTTTAGTCATCCCAGAGGAAGTGTTGTGGTCACAGTCACTCCAATAAACACAGTAATACACAGAACTAATAAAACAATACAGTTTATTACAAACTTACAAAGAAATATATCAATTATAAGCATCCAGATGATTACAGAGAAACTGTTATTTCCACTGTGGAGGACGTGCTGCAGGCTGCGACTGCTGCACTGTGTGCTGCGCATTAGATGGAGGAGTTGTGCAGAGATCCATTTATGTAGCCGTGTGTGTGACAGAATGCAGAAATCTAACTTTTGAACATATTCCAACCCCCCAAAAAAGACAAATTATGGAATTTTCTGCAACTGAATATTTCCTTAATTTTGGTTGGTCTTCCTTGAGTTTGGCCTCATTGGCTCAGTGGGCATTATAACCTACAACTCTTGCACCAATTTTGAACATAACAATGAAGCTGAAAAAATGTAGTTGTTCACCAGCATCGCAATTCCATTACTTTTTATCATGGCTTACCTTGGTGTGGTTTGCAAAGTGCTTCAGAAAGATGAGGAAATCTGTTTCTTGCACCCATCCTGATTTATTTCCACTACCAGTACTTCCTACTGGTCCATCTCTGACACAGAGGTCTGCATAATGTATGTGTGGGAACACAAACAGTGGGGGAATTGTGTTGCCAATGGCATTAACCGCATATACAAAAGCGACCAGTGAACCTCTCTCTGCTGATGTCGTTGCCCCAACTTGTTTAATATAAGTTAAAGTAATAGTGTGGTAAGTTGTAACATCTGCATTATTGTTACAACTGACCCAGACTCCTATAGCCATGAACTCGCTAACATTACAGCCAACGGCTAAAACATTAGCACTAAAGACAGAATTTATCCCCACAGACATACAAATAACATAATTCAAGTTTGATGAGTTTAACTGCAAAGCAGATAATGCTATTACAAATTGAAATAAAGTAGAAAAACTTGCTTTTTTTTGTGTTAAATTGTCTGTGTTTGACAAAATGTGCTGATTTTTCACATGTGATAGCAGAACTGAGTTGGGCATGCACAGGATGAGTCACATCATTTGAAACTTAGCCCTGATTGGAGAAACTGGAAGTGTTACAACTATCCCCGGTCTCCCCTACTGATAAAAACATCGATCAGTACTGATCGATGTTTTTATCAGTACTTGTTCCTCTTAAACTGAATAAACAGCCTGTGTCTGTGTGTGTACAGAATCATTCAATCATTCTTACTTAATCATTTGATTGTTGGGGTTCTCTGTAGTACTGCAGGGTTTTGACCTTACAGTACAAACAGGGAGGAGACTTTGTGATTTGGCGCTTGATTTTTAAAATATCTAATTCGGCATGAAATAAAAAAAGAAATCTAAATGAAAATACATGCCAACTTTGTTTGTGTTTTTCTTCTGTTGTCAAATATGTAGGAAGTGTTGCACGTGTGATTTCAGTCATTTTGCATCAACATGTAGCCAACATGTGTCTGTTTGTGATCATGTTGCATCTGTTTTTGTCTGATTTGTGTCGTAGTTTAGTCAGTTTACATCTATTCTGTGGACCAATTTAGTTGTCTTGCATGTGTTTGTGGCAGGATGTGTGGATCCTGTTTGACAGTTTTGTCTTAATGCTTCACTTTGGTTGTTGGTGTTTGTGCTCATTGTGCTTCTAGATGTAGACCTGCCATCTGAAAATCAGCAGCTCGCCCACTTGGACCATTTGCTTTTGGTCCAGGGGTTAGCACCTTTGTTCTTTCACTGACCTTGTGGAGTAACATGAAAACAAGCACAAAGCAGTAAAGCATCGTCAGTTTCATTGACCTGTAGACCCTTCTGCCCCCGCTCTTTTATTGCCAACATGAATTTAAACTTTTCTCACTTAGAATTTCTCCCACGGACACCCTCCTGTCCGAGTCCCACGGTCTCACTCTGTAAGCCTCAATATTCTAACTCTCGAGTAGTTGTGACTCTGCAGCCCTGCACACGAGTAATTGTTGCCCTTTCTCTTGCAGCTCCCCACGGTCCCGATCAAGGCTTCCCGGGGCGTTTCTGTTCCCGGTTTCTTCGGCATTAAGTTAGATTCTCGTCTCCCCGGTTGTTCCTGATCTTCTCTGTTAAATTAATAAATCTGTACACAGTTCCAGAAAAAATTCGTATTGAGTCTGCTTTTGGGTCCCCACAGTGTGCGTGCGCCTTGGTTCAAGACGATTTATGGACATTTAACCTCTGTTTATGAACATATTTATTGTAGCATAATGCAGCCATCATTCCTACTTCTAGTCCTTCCTCTTACTCAGTGTGCACTACCACCGATCACATTGCTCCTGCTCTTTTATATGGCATATATAACTTGTTTATAACTGGTACATATCTGTGTAGATACTTACGTTATGACATACAATCCCTATGTAGGTACCTCTTTAACTTTAAACTATTTTTTGGTTTCTCTTTTTTCTCTTATTCTAAAGGAATTAGAATAAGAATTATCTAATGTAAAAATCGACATATTACTAACGCAGAGATGCCAAACTGTGTTAAACTGCAGGAATGTCTTAAAGACATAAAGACCTGGATGGCCGCTAACTTTCTGCTTCTTCATTCAGATCAAACTGAGGTTATTGTACTCGGCCCTGAAAAGCTTAGAAATATGGTATCTAAGCAGATTCTTACTCTGGATGGCATTACCTTGGCCTCCAGTAACACTGTGAGGAACCTTGGAGTCATTTTTGACCAGGACATGTCCTTCAATGCACATATTAAACAAATATGTAAGACTGCGTTCTTCCATTTGTGCAACATCTCTAAAGTTAGAAATATCCTGTCTCAGAGTGACGCTGAAAAACTAGTTCATGCATTTATTACTTCCAGGCTGGACGACTGTAATTCATTATTATCAGGATGTCCTAAAAACTCCCTGAAAAGCCTTCAGCTGATCCAAAATGCTGCAGCAAGAGTCCTGACAGGGACTAGAAAGAGAGAGCAGATTTCTCCTGTTTTGGCTTCCTGTTAAATCCAGAATTCAAAATCCTGCTCCTCACATACAAGGTCTTAAATAATCAGGCTCCATCTTATCCGGCCGGAGGCGCAATCACAAGTTTGCAGCGTCCCAGATGCAGCCCCCCGTCTCTCTTCCACAGCATGTCTTAATCCTGTCTTCCTGCTCTCTCCCCAACCAATCACAGCAGATGGCCCCGCCCCTCCCTGAGCCTGGTTCTGCTGGAGGTTTCTTCCTGTTAAAAGGGAGTTTTTCCTTCCCACTGTTGCCAAAGTGCTGCTCATAGGGGGTCACATGACTGTTGGGTTTTTCTCTGTATGTATAATAGGCTCTACCTTACAATATAAAGCGCCCTGAAGTGACTGTTGTTGTGTAAATAAAGTTGAATTGTTCTTGGAGGGAGCGGACGGTTACCAGACATCCTGGAGGAAGATTCTCGACCAACACTTTAAACTTCTCGTCAACCAGAGCCCCCCTCGGAGTGACGGAGAGAATCGGAGGAACAACCTGTGTCATGGCTGACAGCAGTCTGTGGAGAGAAACTGTGACTACGGAGTAATATAGGACAGGTTAACGTTTTCTTATTTGTGACTGAAACTTGGCTTAATCCTGGTGATTTAAGCCCTTCTCTGAACTCGTCCCCTCTAACTCCCCACAGGAAACTGGTCACGGCGGAGGTCTTGCAACTGTTTTTAAAAACTGTTTTAAATGCCGACAGCTCAACGTTGATATTTATGGCAGCTTTGAACTATGATTATTTCTGTTGGATCTGCATTCACCTGTGCTGTGTGCACTTGTTTATCGTCCTCCGAAGTTTAACATTTTATTCAAGACTTTTCTGTCTTTTTATCAGGGATGTTACCGAGGGTGAGAATTTGAGAGTGAGAATTTGCATAATCATGATGAAGGAACTGCCCTCCCAGCCCATTGTTCCTCAGTGGCTGGTTTCAGTCAAATGTCCTGTTTATAAGGTTGAAACCTGCAGTCAGCTGAGACTGAAGGAGTCACGAAACGTTTCTCCTACTGAAAACGTCCAGATGAACAGAATCAACCTTTGGAGATTGATTGAAAGTTCACGTCCAGCTGGACTGCTGAAGTTCATTACTTCATGCCTTCTTCTCTCTTGTGCGCTGCCCATTGCTTTGCTGGATGATTGCAGGTATTTACCTCATCCAGCCTCACTGTCTAATGGAAACACACACTTATGTTGTCTCAATAACAGCTGGAAGACTTGAACAGCTTTCACTCTTCAGTACGAACATGATACAGACTCTCTGTCCTGAACTGTGAGAGCACCGTCTGTCCTCGTGGGGGCAGCACAGCCCCATGTACGAGTCAGAGCAGCGCCTCCTGTCTGCGCCTGCGTCCCAATCCAGCGACCGCACAGTACGCGTTTTGAGACCGATTACGTCACAGCGACGCGACGACGGCTGTCCTCCAAATGCGCCGTCGATTTCCCCAAATTTGAAGTTTGTTTTTTTCTTTCTTCAACCCTTTATTTAAACATCAGTACAATACAAAGTAGAATTAAACAGTACTACATTAAAGGTGCTGCACTTACAAAAAATGTATACCATAAACAAACAAATGAATAAACAATATTCAGAACCTACAATATACATATGCTAGGGGGAGAAGTTTAATTGATTAAGCAAAGAATAAAGTGATTGAAGGATCTTCATTTTTTCACATTCAACCATAGTTTTTATAGCTTTTGGGTTAGTAGAGTTCTTAATTGAATTAAGATATTGCACGAGCTCGTAGAAGAATACATAAAAAGAGGAAGGTCTTCCTAAACATTTGGATTTGTGAATATGAAATTTAGCCATTAAGATTAACAAGTTAATCACATATCTGTTATCAGTGTTGCATTGTCTTTGGTTTATGTGGAGACCAAATGATACATATTTCCAAAACAGTACAAATCCTTTAAATACATTTTCTGAGATAAAAACACATAAACTCTGCCAAAAGTCTTGCACCAGGTTACAAAACCAAAACAGATGTGTAGTAGATGCCAGATGCCATCAGCCTGGCATCGGGGTGGAGGACGACCTCCTGCACCGAGCTCTGACTCACCTGGAGAAGCCTGGAAGCACTGTGAGGATCATGTTCTTTGATTTCTCCAGTGCTTTCAACACCATCCAGCCACGACTTCTGAGGGACAAGCTGGAGCTATCAGGAGTGGACCACCACATGTCCCAGTGGATACTGGACTACCTCACAGGACGCCCACAGTATGTGAGGTCACAGGGCTGTGTCTGACACGCTGGTCTGCAGTACGGGGGCCCCACACTGTGCTGGCACCGTTCCTCTTCACCCTCTACACCGCAGACTTCTCCATCAACTCCCCACGCTGCCACCTACAGAAGTTCTCTGACGACTCTGCCATAGTCGCCTCATCACAGGTGAGGACGACTCAGAGTGCAGACAGTGGACTCTGGACTTTGTGGACTGGTGTCAGCAGAACCACCTGTTGATCAACGCCGGGAAAACCAAGGAGTTGGTGGTGGACTTCCGGAGACGCTGACCCACCACACTGACACCGGTGAACATCCAGGGAGTGGACATTGAGATAGTGGACTCTTATAGGTACCTGGGTGTTTACCTGAGTAATAAACTGGACTGGAGCCACAACACTGATGCTCTTTACAGGAAGGGTCAGAGCAGACGCTACCTGCTGAGGCGGCTGAGGTCATTTGGAGTCCAGGGAGCGCTTTTAAAGACCTTCTATGACTCTGTGGTGGCGTCTGTCATTTTTTACAGTGTGGTATGTTGGAGCAGCAGTTTATCAGCAGCTGAGAGGAGGAGGTTGGATAAACTCATCAGGAAGGCCAGCTCTGTTCTGGGATGCACCCTGGACCCAGTGCAGGTGGTGGGAGACAGAAGGACTGTGGCCAAAATAGCATCTCTGATGGACAGAGTCTCCCAGCCCATGCATGCAGATGTTGCTGCAGAGCTGCTTCAGTGACAGACTGCTGCATCCTCGATGCATGAAGGAGCGTTTCCGCAGGTCCTTCCTCCCTGCAGCTGTCAGACTGTACAATCTGAACTGCTCCCAACAAACAGATGTTTACATCAGCGCTGTAACTGCAATAATTTAATCAACCGGTTCGCACAACAACCTGAGTTTGCCTCTTATCTGTAGTTATTTTTATTTAATTTAATAACTGTACAGTACTCTGTTTATAGTAACCACTGTCCTTAATGTAAATATGTAAGAAAAATCATGTATGTTTCTGTCCTGTTTGTTTGTATATGTGTCTTTCTGGCTGCTGTTACAACCAAATTTCCCCTTGTGGGACAATTAAAGGATTATTCTATTCTATTCTAGTAAATTCGTTGCAAGTTTTACAAAAGCTACAGTTTGCTTTGAAGATCATCTTTAGATGGGTAAATTCTGTGTATGAATTTATAAGCAACATCTTTAATTTTGCTGGTAATTAAAAACTGATTGGGGAGTCTCCAAACTTCGTTCCACATAAGACCATCAGACAGCCGGTTCCAGAAGAAAATGACATATGGTAGCGTGGTTATGCTACTCTGAAATAAAGCTCTGATAGATTTATTGTTGTTGTTAGATGGTGTTTTCTCTCGTTTTTATTGTAAAGCAGCGTGTGAATAAAAGTGAGCTCAAAGATCTAAATCAGTTCTGTTTCAAAGAGCCCAGAATCAGCTGACTGCATCCACTCGATCTCGGAGACTTCGCCGCTGTTCGACGGTTTTAATGACTCGGTACTTGTTTGACACAAGGAAGCGTCTTTAAAGGGAAACCTGCCCCGCTCTTTATCAGCTCCTCTCACCTGTCTCCATCCTCTCTGACTCAATGGGAATAATTAATGTTGAGGAGGGGGTCATCCAGAGTTCAGAGTCATTCTCAGGTAACTTCATTTCACCCGCAGGCCTGTGTCGGCTGCAGCGGTACGTCGGTGTAGGAGTCCGGAGCGTCACGTGGCAGCTCTGCAGCCACACTAAACTTTGGGAAACACCAAAGTGAGAAACGACAGCTTTTCCAGCTCCTCCTGGTGGGAGTGGGGTATCCCAGACCAGATATCTCTGCAGTTTGTGCCCAGTGTTACTACGTCTGCCCCGAAGTCTTTAAAGGAGAGCTCTTCCTGGTAGGGATCATCAGACTGAGCCCTGTGTGCAGCCATCAGCAGATAAAGCCAGCTCTGTCCAACGAGCAGGCCGAAGACGACCACAGACGGACACCTTTCATATGGAAAGACTTTATAATTAAACTTTGCACGCGTCCAGCACAGCCTGCGGTCAGCTCCCCTTACAGAGAGTAGTGAGAGCAAAGGTCACGTGACTGCAGCAAGGCAGATCACAGGTCTGTGAGCCGGCGATTCGCACGACTACAGTTACACACCTGTCTGCTGATAACGAGGCTCAGCTTACCTGCTGCACGGTATCAGCTCCATCAGACAGCTGCCACGCCGGTAATGAAGAGAGCCGACGAGCCCGAGCCGACCGCCTGGGACAGCTGACCTGCGGATGACATCGCCTGTAATCCTACTGGTACTCCCTGTGAAACCAGTACGATCGAGTGCTTCACGGAGAAGAAATCAGGACGAGACGAGACGGCTTCTTGTTGTGAGACAAACGTCCCCATCCTTATCTCGCTTCTTGCAAAACTTATTACTGATGTCTGCAGAGGCTCAAAAGCATCATGGGAGCACTCGACTATCCTCCTCCTTTTTTTTTTTTTTTTTTTTTTTTTTTTTTGCCTGTCCCGTTTGGCTCTTTTGCATCAGAATTGTTGTCTAAAGGCAAAGAAAGATGCCCAACGGATTCACTTTACCAAACTGACCATCCCAGCCTTGCCGTAATGGTCCATTTGATTCACCTTTTATTGTTTATTTTATTTTCACTTACTGAATACGGGACAGACTTGACTGGGGGAAAGAAGGGGAGAAAGAAAGAGGGAAAGAGAAACAGCTGAGAAGAGGGACGGGGGAGAAGGGCAAAAGACAAAAACCAACAGAACGGGCAGAGAAAAAAAAATGCATATATCGATCACCTGGGTCACCTGCTGAGAAAGAAAAAAGAAAACAAGCAGAAGAGAACAAGAGTAATAGAATAAACAACATCACAATGATATATGGGAATATGACAGTAAATACTAAATATTAAACATTATTGTGCAGCACATAAGATCAACAGAACACAGTGTGCTTTGAGGTAGGAGCCAAAAAGGGTGTAGTTTGTGTGTGTGATCACCCGTGTGTACACCTGTGAGCATGGACGCGCTTGTTTTTTGTTTTTTTAAAAGGTTCCTTCATGTAATAATCTGCTAGAGGGTGTGGGGGGGCCACAGCCCCGTCCTCCAGGGCGTTAAGCAGGTGTGGAGGAGATCAAAACTCCAGACATCCAGAGGCCCCCAGAACACAAGAGACCAAGGAAGACCAACAGAGGGGCAGCCGCGCCACTGTCCCAGAAAGAGCTGAGGAGAGTCCCAGATGAGGGCTCACTCAGCAGCCGCGGAGCAGAAGCCAGGGGGGGTTGCAGTGATGCGCCCGTGAGCTCCGCCGGCAGCCAGCTGCGCCTGAGTGACCGAGCCCCAGGCCGAGAGGCCGGGGGCACCCCACCTCCGAAGTGGCCCGAGCGAGCCCCAGGCTCCAGGCCCCGATAAGCGGCCGCCAAGGAGTGAGCCGGTGTGTACCCGGACGCCCACCCCCGGACACAAAGAACCACCAACGCACCGACACCTGAGGGAGTCCGCCACCGGCAGGGGAAGTGGTGGTGGGTGGAGATAGGCCTCCAAACCTTGGAGGGCCTGAGGTGTCCCCAGAGAGGTGGCGCCTGATACCCAGCCTGACATATAGACACAGACATACAGGCACACACAGACACAAACATCCATTCCCCCCCTCATGCTCTCATATGCACTTACTCCACACTCAACCAACGTGGAGACAGACATAAAGAGACGCTGTACACACAATCACACTCCCCAAGCGTACTCTACGAACCGGGTCTAGGTGCCCCCGCCCCTGGAGGGGGGAACTGCACCCAGACCCAGGTGGTGTTACCCTTTTCCCTGCGGTGGGGGGAGGCAGACCGCCCCGACTCCGCAGCAGCAGGGAGGCCCCACACTCCAGACCGCAGTCGGACGGCCAACTCCTCCTCCTAGCCCCCCCGCTCCAGCAGGTCGCAGAGAATGAGGGTGAGAGAAGACTCCGAACCTCCCTCCACCCGCTCATTGTAATGTTGATGCATGTGTGTTCTAAGGTGCATTTAAAACCCAGGAGGGCTTGGAGCTACCTGCCAGAGAGCAGCAGGTAAGCGCATGGTCCCTCCTGCTAGCCCTCAATGTCTACGTGTATTTAAAATTGAGAGGTGGGCAACGACGCCAGGGGTGGGGTGTACACCCTGATGGTACTTTGGACTCCGTGTATCGTGCCCACCCCCAAGATCCTATATGTATGTGTAATGAGAGTGTGAGTAATGTGAATGTCTAAGTTGTGGGATAAAATTGAGGCAGAGGCAGCCAGAAGGGGACAGAGGGGGGGGGGGGGGGGGTGGCCTCCTCTGCACCCTGGTGACATACCCCTACTCTAAGGCCCTGCATGTGTGGGTGGTTGTGGTGGAGCGGGAAGAGGGAGGCAGCTGGAGATGGGGAGGGAAGGACTATCCTCCTCCTGCAGAGACCGGCCCTGCTGCTCCTCTCCTCCACCCTCGCAGACCCTCCTGTGACGCTCCACTCTGGAGGAGCTGGACTACCTGTGCAGGTGCCGACCCGTACTACCAGCAGGTAGGACGACATCAGCGGGCTCACCACCACCTCCAACATCACCAAACATCACCTGGCCCTGAAATCACCATCAGCAGGCTTTCAGTTCACTTTGATTCACAGCAGTCACCTGACGGTGCGCCTTATTGCAAAGAGCCCACAACAACACAGAAACCCCACACAGGGGAGGTGGAGGAGAGCCTGGAGAGACCGAGTACGCTAATGAGAGAGGGTGGAGCAGGTGGAGACAAGTGTGACAGAAGGAGAAGAGCAAGAGTAAACGGGACGGTTTAAAGATGGAGGTGAGGCCCGCTGTGTGATGGAGCTGCAGACTGAAGAGGAGGAAGAGCTCAGGGGAGGTTCATGGATGTAGCGAAGGGCTGCAGCGACAGAGGTGGATGCTGGGGGAGGCGGAGGCGGGCTGCGCTCCCAGCTGTTGGAAAAGGAAATTTAATGCTCACAAACAGGAAGCCCGGAGGAGCTTCGTCCCGCTTCACGTCACGCAGGAGAAAGTTTCCACCAGGGTCCATCAAAGTTCTACAAACTCCCCATGAAGCGTTTAATTACTTCATAATTATCATCGATTAATCGATCAGTGCTTCAGATTCAGTTCATTGATATTATTCTGAAACATTTATCACAGTGATGAGTTTCCCCTTTAACCCTTGTGTGGTGTTCGTATTTTTGTTACTCAGCCAGTGTTCATGGGTCTGGTGGACCCGCTAGAGTTTTGGCTTTCCAAATTAACACTATCAAACAATTTTATGTTAAATTACTCAACAGATGTTTACTTCATCCCAATTACAAGACATATGAACAGCAAACATGGTTAATTTTTTCCCTTTACCTTTGTTAGATCACAGTTATGAATTAATGTGCTTCTCGTTTTTTTTTTTTTTAATAAAATGTTATAAAAAAATAAATCCGTTATAATCAAGTGGAGTGAGTGGAAAGACACAACACATTTACACGTGAAGCAATATGTTTCACAACTAAATGGGATCAGCTGCTCATCAATGGTGACATTAGGCCCAGGGTTGTAAAACAGGGGGAGGTGGTGCACACACTTATCCCACACTGTCCTGATGGCAGCTAGCTTGTCTCTCTGCCGTCGAGCTGGTCTGTCATCTCGGTTATCAAAACGAATAATCCTGGAAATTTTGTGGAAGTTTTCCAGACACACTGATGCACGGAAAGGTTCTTGCCGGTTTCTGCATCCCACAGGGATTCGGTGGATTCCCCTTTGGACCTGAAAACTCCTGCAAGGATAAGAAGCCCAAAGTAGGCCTTTGGAGTTCTTAGATGAATTTGGTCCATCTCCTTCCACCTCTCTCCAAAAACACACCGTCCTTCTAGATTACTGCCATCCAGAATAATTTTCTGGATGGAATCTGGGATGAAAAGCTCAAATGAAGACTTGATGTCCTGCACATGAGTAACTGTCAGCTGTGTTGGCCCTGGCTTATCACAGTAACAGCTCTGCAGGGTGGCTCATTTCTTGGGCAAGAAGACCATTCAATTTCACCAGTTATTGACATCCATATTTCTTCACTTGCTGTCTGGTGGGCTTGTTCTGGTCCTGGAGCTGGCAGCAGATGGGGTACTCGTCTTCATTTTGTTACTAAATGGTGCTCAACCTCATCCTCTTCTTCAAAGTCACTGTCAGACTCTGAATTTTCAGAAATGTGAAATATTCTGAAACCTCTTTGTCAACATCATCCGAAGCCCCTCTCTCTTCCAAAATCAATCAGATGGCCCTCGCAGCAGATAATCTTTTGCCATCTTGATCAGTTGTGATAAAGAACCACACTGGCAAAGTCTTATTTATAGTATTATGCCCCTAATTTGCAGGTGGGACAGGGTATGAGAAAATAAAATTTGGATCCCTCGAGAAAGAGGGTAAAATGTGCGGGAATGTCAGAGCAGACGGTGTTGGTAGTTGAATTTTCAACAATGTTGCAACTTTGTGCGGAGCAGGAGGGGAAGAAAACACTATCAGCAGCACCAGAAAGGAGGAGGACAGAGTGTGGGAACACAGGACCTACACTTTCAACACTTTTATTAGACCTGGGTCCAGTGGACCCGAACACCTTGTATGTAATGTAAATGCGTGGGGGGAGGTACAGTATGAGGTCATTGAAAATTAGTTCAGATTTATGTTCTTCACAGAAAATAAGCCAAAGCCAATGAGTTTCAGGTTGAAAATAGAATTAATTGTTTAATTTTTCTTTTGAGAAAAACTGAAAACGGGTCTCACAGACCCGAACACCATACAAGGGTTAAAAGAACAACACCTTTACTCATTTCAGTTTATTTTGTTATTTTTATTATTTTGCACTTGAACAGATTCAGATCTGAACAGAGCAGAGCTCACACAGAAACAGGAACGTTAAAAATGGACCCCAGTTTAATCTGCAGGTCAAACCTGCAGCGCACACGTCGGTCCGTCTGCGAAGGAAAATGTTTCAATAAAATGTGAACAAATGTTAAAAGCTGAAGTCGAGGGAACTAAACTCCCGGCGTTTGAAGACTCTCCGGTCGGCTTCCCCAGACAGTCTGTGGGGATTACTTCCCCTCGCGTGTCACTTCCTGCTGTTTCATAGCTGCTGGCTGTTCATCCGTCTGTTAGCATTCAGAGGTGGAGGAGGAAGCTGAGCCTCGGGCCTCCACCTGAGCATCACCTGCTCAGGTGTGAGTCCGACTTAGAGTTCAGCAGGTAGAAATGAGCCGGATGGTTTCAGTCCTCTCTGGGTCTGTGATAACGATTGTCCACACGATGTTTTCCTGCGCAGCTAAAAACACGGCGAGCGCGAGAAGCCCGGCGGCGCTGTGATGCGGCGCGAGCCTCGCGCACTGGCGTGCAGATAAGCTACATCTTTTTGAAACCTTTAGTTTTACATCGGACGCCAAAGTTCGTCAGATATTTTACTGTGAACCAAAAATACAGAAACAATTAGAAACACACGCAGTGACGTCAGCTACACACCAACACAGAGACCATCAGTCACCCTCGGCAGACCAATCAGAGCAGCAGCTGCTGCCCACGTGTCCGCCAGCTTTCATCCCCGCGGGTCGGTCACGTCACATCTCGGAGGTTCTGAGCGGCCTGCAGTCGCTGCCGTCTCCTCTCCATCGCCTGCTGCTTCTTCCGCTCGATCTCCGCGGGCGAACATTTCCCCCGAACTGCAGAAAGCGAGAAATCGGTCAGAGTCACGCAAACAGCACCGAAGCCACGGAACCGCTTCACACGTACAAACACGCAGCTCACTTCACCACGACCGATAGTGCTCTTACCGTCGTCGGTCGCCGTGGACACCGGGTCGGTCGGCCTCTTGAAGGCGAATTGGTCTTTGATGGCGTGTTGCTGCGGCGCTCTCTGCAGCGCGGCGGTCCACTGCACCCGCCTGCTCTCCTGCAGACAGGCCGACTCGACCGTGGATCCTGACACCATTTTTTTTCCCGTGAACCTCAGAGTCTCGTTCACCTTTACGGCGACGCTGGAGGCAGAACCACCGGCCAATGAGCTGCCGGCTGCTTTGCCCGTACCTGTGGGGGGAGGAGCTTCTGGCTGCAGGATCCTGTCGTCCCGTCCGGTTCTGCCAGTCGGCCACAGAGCTGCGCTGTGGTTGGGAATCTGACCAATCAGAGGAGCCCGTTTTTCAGCCATGCCCTGGATCTGGCTCTCCAGGTCCTCACACATTTCACACAGCAGCTCATCGTCCGCCAGGTCGTCCCAGACCGGCTCTGACAGGAAGAAAGCGTCCAGGTCGTCATCCAGGAAGTCGCCGTCGGCGGGCGGCGCGCTGTGGAAGGAAACTCCAGCTTTCTGTGGGAAGTTTGGAGCGTTTGTAGTCTGTGATGCTGCAGCCCGGCAGGTCCCGGCAGAAGTCCTTTTTTGGTCAGACGGCGGTTTCTGCAGATCCAGCTTCACCGAGTTGGACCAACAGGTCTGCCGGGCATGCCGAGACGAAGCCCCGCCCTGCACAGCGTCTCTACCGGCGGGATTCGAGCTGTAGCCCACCTCCCGGCGTGCGTTCTGGATCCTGTCTACAGAGAAAGCAGGATTAGGCTCCAGGAGGAACGTCGCTCTCGGCCTGACGTTTTCCTTTTCCACTTTGGGTGCGGCAGACTGGCCGAGCCTGACGGCGGTATCAGCTTCCCTCTGATATCTCGCCTGGCCGGCAGGTTTCTGGGTCGAGCAGAGCTTCGGAGAAGCGAACTTCAGAGGATTTTGCGTCATCTCTAACACCAAAGAGTCATTTAGCAGGTCGTCGTCTCCCCAGTCATCCTGGAAGTCGTTGCGGGCTGACGTGCTGCTGCCGTGCAGCGTGGAAACGGCTGAAGTGGGGCCGCGTGACGAGACGGACGGTTTCCCAGAAGCCTCTCTGGGAGGTTTGACCTGTGACTGAGCTGAGGCCTGGCTCAGGTTCCCGCTCACGTACTGAGTCGGCCCATCGAAGAGGAAATCCAGATCGTCGTCCACGTGTTGATCTGGAAGAAGCTGCACGCCCGTCCCCGCCACAACGCTCGCAGCAGGCAGACGGCTTCCAGGGAGTGAGGGAGAAACTTCAATCTCAACGCCGTTCTCGAAATCCAGGATGTCCTCGGACAGGAGCTCCAGGCTCTGCTGGTGCACGTCCTCCGCCTCCTCCTCATCCTGACGAAACATGTTGAAGTCAAACTGCTTGGCGAGCTTCAGCAGGTCGTCGACGGCGTTCGGTCTGCAACAGAACGAAACGTAAGCTCACCGAGAGTCGGAACCAGACTCACATGCAGTAAATGTGCTGTGATGGACCGAGACCTGCTGACGATGTGTTCCTGTCAGGCCAACGTCAGAGCTCCTCACACCTGTGCAGCTGAACCGCCGCTGTTATCGAGGACCTCTGTAAATAACACTAAGCCTGTCGTAGCATTTGTGAGCTTAAAGATCAATAATCTGATCTGATGTGAACATGGCTCCGTCTGTAGCGGCCGTGTGCACTGGTCTCGGGCTGTGAGCAAAGCGCCGTTTCCTGATTGGTTCTGTGTTATGATCCAGTTCACAGTCACACCTTCTACCTGCAGCCAAATCATTTTAAAACTTCCTTCTTTGTGTTTTTATCTGGAGAAGCTTTGCATGAACCACCGTTCAAAATAATCCTCCTTTGTCTGAAACCGGCTCTTTTAGCTCCTGTCTCTTTAAGGCCCTTCCCAAACCCTTCTTTTGATTGGCCAACTTAAGGAAGCCTGCAGAGGGGCTGTGCTGTCTTTTTTGTATTATTACAAACCTTAAATTAACTTATTTTTATTTTTTCTCATTAAGTTTCTCTTTCATTTTGTCTCGTGTCTCTCTTTGATTTTCTACTTTCAGTAAAGAATAAAAACAGATGTAATTCCTCTTTTGGCACACCGAGTCTACATCGGCGGGGTGGAGCGTGCCGTCTGAGGCTCGTTCCCGCCAGTCTCCTGAGCTGAACCCACCTCGGGGACTTCTTCTTGGGTTTGGGCAGCTGAACGTCTGGCGTGCAGGGGATGGCGGCGCTGTCTCCGATCCACTGCTGTAACGTCGGGTCCGTGTCTTCAGGTCTGCCGTGCTGCAAAGTCAGTACAGTCGATCGTTAGCTTTAACAGCAAGATGCTTTTTGCTGCGACCCGTGGCTGGTGTGTTTGTTTTGGGGGTTTCTGACCTTTGGAGCAATCCTGTTGACGATCTCCGAGATGCTCACGGCTCCGGCTGGGCGCGTTTTTCCTCTTTTACCTGCGGACAACGAGAGAATCACAGTTCAGGTGTCCAGCGTGGAACAAAGCGCATTAAACACAGACAAGAGCAGCAAATTTGACTCCGCGTTACCGCGTCTGTTTGGCGAAGGGGAGGTGGCGTCCCAGATGATGTCCTGCTGAAAGTCGGACTCGTTGTGCGGAGACTCGCCGCAGACACTTCCTGTATGTCTGAACCTGGGGATTCTGGTGGGGGTCTTAAACTCTGGACCAAAGGATGAAAATCATTTCTGTCAGCTTTGTAAACGTCTCACATTTGAAGTTTAAAGTAGCGTCTGTTAATCTGGTCCAAGGGGCAGTGATGGATACTGACACCGTTAGCGCTCTGTTAGTGTGATGGTGGAGTTTCACTGTGTGAACCTGCAGACAAAGCTTTTAATGTGGTTTTAGATACAATAACGCAAATGTTTAGGCAGAGGTTAGTTCAACAAACAACTATATTAGTTTGGTTTTTAGCCACACTGCTGCAGGCTGAGGAACTTGTTCCTAGCCGAACTGCAGAGTGTGAGCTCTCCGGGCTGTACACACGTTTTGTCACGAATCAGAAAACGATTTTTAGTGAAATGTTTCAGAAAACCTTAAATCTGCAGATATTTACATGTAGTTTGGCGTGTCGCGCTGTCCAAACAGGAGAGCGGTTGTTCGGTCACAGAAAATGGCTTCGAGGAGGTAAACCGACACTAAAGGCACAGAAAGGTGCTGCTCACCTGCCCGCTGGCTCCTCGGGGAATCCTGCTCAGATCCCAGCCTCTGTCTGGAGCTCCTGCTCAGGCGGTTTGCTCTCGGTTTAGCCGCCTGTTGCTCCTCCAGCGGGGTGCCCATCACAGCGGCCAAAGGGCCGAGTTTAAGCCGGCTTCCACTCATGGTCAGCGCCCGAGCTCCGGGTGAGAGCCGGGGCAGCCACGGTTCGTGTCGCCGGATGGCTCTTTGAGCGTCACTTTTTCAGGCTGTAAATTCGGACGCCCCGCCGAGGTTTTGAACGTCCCGCCATCTTTTCTCCTTCCCAGAGTTCCCTGCGGTGGTGCGTTCAAGAGCAACAGTGCTATGCGGAAACTGAACATTGCAGTGTTTACTTTTATTTTATGTTTGTTTTGTTTGTTTTAATTTTTTTTTTTACATTTTTACATAGATAGGCTTAAGTAGTATTTTAAAACTTTGTTAAGTATTCAGATTTTAATTTGAGTGGCAGAGTTATACGTATATTTGAATTAATGCTACATTTTATTCCTTATTAAAGTTAAAACATGAAAGAGTGACTTTAGACTCTTGTAGATTTATCTCTTATGTTGCGGTTATATGATATAATAACACGTTGAAATTTGACCCTGCAGTTAGTTTTTTCTTCATTCCTGGCTCGAGCAGCTCTGGAATCAGAGGTCTGGAAATGAGAGATAAAGTGACACTCATGTTTCTGAATCAGCTCTAAAGCAGCAGAGGTGAGAAGAACCACCACATCACTGCACGTTTCACAGCCTTTATTACTCCGACACCACCAGCCCTTCAGGTGCAGAGGGCTCTTCTCAGACAGGCACAGGAGCCGTACATCTTCATTAAATCAGAGTCAGATAGACTCGTGTGTGTTTTTGTCTGCAGCTGCAGCGCTCCTCCTCCTCCTCGGATCCCCCAGAGGAAGAATTAGTGCATCACCCCCTGCTGTGCTGCTCTCTGTGATGAATCTGAATTCAGACTCTGCATAAAACCCACCAACACACGGAGCAGCTGTGAGTCACAGCAGAGGAGGATGGAGGTTTGTTCCAGCAGCACTGATGGATCCTCCACCTCCACCCTCGGGGTCTGCTTCTGTTTGTGTATGCAACAAACAGCCATCATAAATCATCAAGTGACTAACAAACGTAAACAGAAGTTTTCACTATCACTACTAATTAATGTTATCTTGTTGTATCTCTGTTGTGGTCAGTGCGATCCTCTATGCTGTTGCATGCTGGGGCAGCAGGTTGAGAGTCACAGACGTCAACAGACTAAATAAACTGATCCATAAGGCCAGTAATGTTGTGGGGATGGAGCTGGATGGTTAGGGTGGTGTCTGAGAGGCAGATGTTGTCCAAGATAAGGACAATCATGGATAACACCTCCCATCCACTCCATGACATGCTGGCTAGTCACAGGAGCACGCGCAGTGAGAGACTGAGATTACCCATGATGCACCACTGAATGACACCACAGGCAGCGTGGAACTTTGTGTTCTTCCCAACAATAATGTCCAACTCCTCCATCTAACACACTGTAAACCCTGCAGTAGTTACAGCCTTTTACACACTCTTTTCTACTCTGGAATATTCTTGATTATTTATCCAATCACACATCTGCTTACCTGCATCTTTTGCTCGTTTCTCCTCCTGATGGCTTTGAACTGTTTTTGTCCATCTTGGTTTTCATTTTGCCCTCCAGTATGAACACAAGTCCCCCAACCCGAGGATCAGCACAACATAACCTAACACACAGTTCACAGATTCACTTTGTCTAAGGTTGATTTCTGGGATTTCACACAACCCAGGATTCAAATCATGAATACATGATGGGCTTGGATTTACAACATTATGAATGAAATGTGCTCTATTTGGAAGCAGCTGGCCCCGCCCCTTTCGACGGGTTGTGTGACACTTTAAATCATCAAACTGTAAATTATAAATTGTTATTGATCCTTTACCCCGAGTCCTAAAGTGTAGATTTATTTTCTTACTCTTCTTATATTTATTATTTGCAGTGTTGGGTAAGTTACTTTAAAATAGTAACTTAGTTACATTACTAGTTACTTCTCTCAAAAGTAACTCAGTTACTTCAAGTTACTTGTTACTTTCCCTAGTAACTAGTTACTAGGGAAAGTAACTTTGGTTTTACTCAGAATTCTCTTGTTAATGTGTTGCTTCCATAACTTTGCCAGTCTTCTAGCTTGCTTACTTGCCACAGTGCACTGTGCCACCTACCAACAGAAAGGAAAAGATAATGTGCATATTTCCACGAGAGAAATCCCACGCCTGGACCGTCATTGACTGCTGCCATGATTCTAGCCTACGTCACAGAGTCATGTGCGCTTTTTACATCCAACACAAAAACTGCAGTCGTGGTGCTTTGATTGTACTCAGAACTCTGAAATTCTGCCTTCTGAATAGGAAGATGTAGGTAACACCAGACTGCAGATGAGCTGCATACATGGCTGGACTGGGACAGAAAATCAGCCCGGGCATTTTGACTAGAGACCAGCCCGCCATTATAGGAAAAATCATAAAGCCTTTGAATGAAAATAAACACTGTTGTGACAGTGATGTTCACTGTTCTGATGGTATATATGCATCAATCTATCAATCGTTTGTTGTAAGATTCAGATAATTATTTATTAAAAGCTAGAAATTTTAAATGAGAATAAGAAAGAAAAGTATTTCTTTGTGCCCCCCTCTCCCTGTTAATGCCCTACATGCCCCCCTGGTTAAACTTTGCTAGACCCGCCCCTGCACAGTTACCAGCTGTCAGCTACATAAAAAGGATCCTGGGGTTATTTATCTCTCAGAAACAGTTCATAACTTCCCTTCAACTCATTCATGTCACCTAAAAGGTAAACCTGTTTCTCCATCACCTGCTCAGCTCTGATGATCCAGTAAGGACATCTCCTGGTTTCATCTTCATGTTTCCCTCTCACCACATATCTAAACCGACATCATGACCAGCAGCTTTACAGCTGTGGCTCCAGCCAACATCAGCTGATACTAGAAAGTAATATTAAATAAATTCTAACAACAGCTGATCAAGCTTAAACGTGCTGCTGTTGTTTAGCGCGACATCCGCTGGTTTCCTCTTTCTGGCGCAAAGTGAGCGATAAACAAACAAGAGAGAAAAGCCGATCAGCTGATCATTGATCAGTTTCATGATTGAAGCAGAAACAGGAGAGGGAGGGGGAGAGGATGAGAGAAGGAGAGGCAGCTGTGCAGCGTAAACACAGAGTAACTCCAGCTTTGTGCCTTTTTCATTGTAGCTGAATTACGGGACAAACTGTTCCTTTTCACCTCAATAAGAAACGCGTAATATTTTCTCTGAATACCAGACGGGACGGTTGGCAACTCTAATAACTTATGAACAAAATAAAGTTAAACATCAGTAACATCATAGCACCCACCCAGCTGTATAGAAACTCCGTCATGCTAGCTAGCACGCAGTACGGAAAACTCAGCACAACGAAAATAAACTCCACCTAAACTTGGTTCATATCTGACCCAGAGAGACTGCAGGTCATAACTTCTTACCTGAAGTTCAGTTCACACTTGGACCGGCGGCCGCCTCGGGTCTCTTTTCCTTCTGCGTCCCCTTTCCTTCATCCACCTGCTGGCCTCCACCACTTGCTAATGTTACTGAATCTTTGGAAGCTCTGCGATGCCACCACACGAAGTAACGAGTAACGACCCTATCTAAATCCCAGTAACGACTAACGCGTTCCTGATTTTGGCATAATAACTAGTTACCGTGCTCGTTACCACAATAATAACGTAGTTACTGTAACGCGTTACTTAATAACGCGTTAGTCCCAACACTGATTATTTGTTTACTTGCACTGCTGTAACTGGAGCCTTGTCGTCTCGTCTCTCTATATGCTGGACTTTCTGTAGCGGAGATGACAATAAAGTTTACTTTGACTTCAGCAGCGCGCAGGCGCACCGAGGGCTCTGTATCATGATGTCTGGTGTTTTCGTGTTTGTTGGTTTGTTTTTATGTTGTTTTATTTTGTGAGTTGGTTATTAGACGCTGCTCCAGCCAGAGACTCCCCGCCGCCCCGCCCTCTCCTCCCTGTGCCGCCAGCAGCAGGCGCAGCTCGCAGGCGGAGGGCGCCCTTACTCCCAGCAAAGGGGCGACAGAAAACCGATCGGTGCCTGTGACATCCCCAAAATGCGCTGGCTGATGTCGGGGCAGCAGGAGTACGAGCAACTTCTTTTTGCCGCCCCCACCACGATGTCGCCCGTATCAAAAACCGCTACTGTAAATGGGATTTCATTTTAAAAAGTAATTAAATGAATTAAGGTCAATATAAAGATAAACATTTTAAATCCTGAGCTTAATCACAGTTTCAAAGAGTCCAAAATTAAAGCCTCAGCAGACTGTGAACAAACATGTTGGAGCGATATCAGCCAAATCACAGGGTGAACAGGGCTGGGCTGTACTTTCATGCAGTACCACTTTTTACCACAAGATGGTGCAACCAGTCTCTGCGAGCCTCATTCAAGCAGACAGCTCAAAGTTAAGGAGACGCTCTAATTTAGGATGAGAAGAGGAAAGTGCTGCTGAGGAAACGAGGGGACGACAGAAACATGAAAAAATTTCAACTCAGCAGCGTGTAAAACGTCGCCCTCTGGTGGAGAAAAGTTCAGCTCGTGTAATGGCCAAACGTAGCTCAGAGACTGTGAATGGTACGACTTTAGTAATAACTGTTATGAGTGAAGTTATGAGTGTCAGGTTTGTGATCACAGCAGGAGACATGAAACACAGGAAACACCAAGCATATCCAGAAAAGTGGAACCCCAGCCGGACCGAGACGAGCCGGCGCAGTGCTGGAGCTTAAGGTGAGCGCTAGGCCTCCGCCACACAAAGTTCATTTTACAGGAACACGGAGCTGCTGCTGCTCCGTCTGCTGGGACACATGCTCAGCATGAGGAAGTTAATCACACTAACGAGGATTACTTCTGAACGGTGACTCGTGCAAAGCTGCAGTCCAAGAGGTCACCTTCAAAGCTAAAATGTCTCCGTCAGGGATTATTTTGGGTGAAGCGTGTAAAAAGAGCACACTGAGTCTGAGGCTGTTTCCAGCTCGGCAGCTGTGGACGGAGGTGAAACCTGAGCGGTGGCTTGCCCGCCGCCTGGCCCGCAGCCACACTCACATATGCGCCATATTTCATGTGTGTGATTAGAAAACCCTGCTGCTGCGAAGAAAACACAGCGTTTCAATGAGCTGAGGCCGGCAGGAAGCAGCGCTCTACCTGCTTTTACCATCAGCGCGGCCTCAAAGGCTCTCTGGCCTGAGCCGGCGCTTTGAAACGTGAGCCGGGCCGCTGGCGGGGCTTTCAGAGGGCAGTGCCAGATATGCCGCTCTTTAATCTCAGCCATCGATCACTGTCTGCTTGGACCGACGCCCCCCGGCCCAGGCCTGCAGTGTCAGCGCCGACCTGAGGCGGCGTGCAGCTGTGCGGAAATGTTCTGCAGGGTCACAGTGAGCTCGATCCTGATGAAGACCTCAGAGAAAAAGGAGCTGCGAGTTTGCTCTAAAACTTTGTGGGAGATCTGCAGACCATAAAACTCTCTCATGTTAAAAAAACGGACTCGTGCTCGTTTTGGATCAAACGCGTTCGAGGCTTTGATGCAAAGAGCCGAGCTGTTCATTCTAACGGTTCAGAGACCAGAATAAACGTCTCAGCTCGGTCAGCAGAAGAGTGCAGGACGTTTCCAGAAGAGAGCCAGAGGTTATTAATAACTGATGATTCAGTGATAATCTTTGGACAGACTGATCCAAAGCTCACAGGTCTGCGAGCTGAAGGTCGGCAGGCCGACGCTCAGAGAACCTGGTGCTTCTTTAACACGACCAGCAGCTCTCAGCTGCAGGCGCAGACCTGCTGCTGGGCCTGCCGGCCGTCGCCTGTACCCTCAGAGTTCAGGGTGTGGATTTATGAGTATGGATTTGGCATTTCCTGTCTGATGTGTCCACGCAAACAGAAGACGAGATTTTAGACATTCCCGGGGGCAGCGTGGAACTTTGTGTTCTTCCCAACAATAAGAAAAAGATTTCTTCATGCTTTCCTTTGAAAACTGACATCAAAATATCAAAGCGACCGCAGACAGATGCAGCTCAGCGGGCGCGATTCATGTAAAACCCAACAGAACCGGACCAGCGCCGCAGACACGACGAACCGCTCCTCTGCTGTGAGCTGACCCGGCAGAGGTCAGAGGTCGGGTTCTGTGGGTTTCGGTGTGCTCTGTAGGAGACGCTCCGGTTCCTCTTTTCTGCATGCAGATGCTGAGACAGATGTTCATACCAGACGCAGTCACCTGAGCCCTCAGCAGGTAAATCGTTCCCAGTGTTTGTAAGATGCTGTGACAGGGATGATGTTTGTGGGGTTTTCGTCATGTTTCTGTCTCCGTGTTGTCTTGTCGAGGTCTCGTGTCCCCTTCCTGTTTCGTTCCATGTCTCTCCAGGCCGTCGTGTCCTCTGTTCCTTAGTTACGTCTCCCGTTTCTGCGTCTTTATGTTTCCTGTTTCATTTTGACATTTGTGTGTGCTGCTCATTGTTCCACAGTAAACACATCCATCATACCTGGTGGTCAGAGGACAGGTGCTCCTGGTGGTTGATAACAGGGACCACCTGAGCAACGAGCACACCCTCCGTGGAGTAAAAGGCTGCTCTAAGCCACGAGACCATGACGCAGTGCAGAGTCCTGGACTCTAGGTCTGTGAGAGCTGGCTGGGCTCTGCTCTCGGGGGCCGAGACTCCCCGAGAGCAGAGCCTGAGCGTGTGCTTCCAGTTCTGCGAGCGCCAACAGAACACGAAACCAAGCAACGAGGCTTCTTTCCTCGCCGACTGACCCTGTCTCGAGGCCTCCTTTGAGCCAAAGTCTTCATGCCGAACATCCGGCGCTGCTCCAGAAACAGGGAATGTTGGACGGACCTGTGGGAAGCCCTGAGCTCGTTCTGCCTCGGCTGTAACTGGCTGACCTGAGTCAGGACATGAAAACCTGACGCCACCACATCCTCCAGCTGCGCCCTCAGACCGGAGGAGCTACGTCAGGTCACAGGGACCTGGAAACATGAATGGAAATCGAGCCGTGGGACTCGTGGAACAGACACGGTCATTGAAGGGTTCAGTCGAACTTTTGTTACCTCCATCGAAGACTGAAATACAAGAAGCTGGAGAAGGCGCCGTCGCTATGCTGTCGGTCCAAACGTCTTCCTGTTCTGCCCGAACAGTGAGAAGCAGAGGACTGTGGGTCTGACGGTGAAGAGCGTCGCGTCCTCTCCTTCTGCTTCCCTCCAGTCACTCTGAGAAACAACGTGATTCTTGTTTTGGAAAACGACAGTTTAATGAAGCGCTTTGGGAAACGTCCTGTTTCGCTCCAGTTAAGCTAAAAAGTTTAAAGTTGGCCCATAAAGTTCCAGCAGGCTCAAGAAGGAGACGTGAGGGGGGAATAAAGCCTGGAAATAAACCCAGAGGTTCATCAAAGATGGCGGCTTTCCCTCAGCGTGAACATCTCGGTATTAAAGGTGAAAACTCGAGCTCGACTGTGGTCGCTGATGTCATCCAGCTGCGTCGGGGCGGTCTGAAAAGATGACATCACCCGAGTCCGAGCGACCTCCGGCTGACTCGAAGAGCAGGTGGATCCGCCACACCCATACATAATGACTTATCCATCACCGCGTAGCCCCGCCCCTAAACCCTCACCTGCTTCCTGCTCGTCTCTGACTGTAACGGACCACAGAGCAGAACCTCAGCACAGGTGGATCTGAGCGCTTCTCTGCTCGGGGAAAAAACACTTTTTGTTCTGCGTTTTAGCGTATGTGCCGTCCCGGGACTACTTTCTTTTTAAGGATTTAAAGGTACGGTGCGTACGATTTAGTGGCTCCGCCTCCACACCCATCAGGTGGGCCTGACAGCAGACTTTGTTTAAAATGGATACTTTTATTTTATGAGTTAATCAGCAGAATTTTTAGTTACTTTTTATGAGTATTTTCAGCTGTGTCAATGACCTTTGACCTCACAGACTGCAGGATGTGTGCTCTAACTCTGAGCGCGCTCTCAGGTGAACGGTCGGTTGTCTCTAATAAGCGACTTCCTGTCCAGTCGGGGTAAACTGACCCCTCCCTCCCCACTTCCTCCCCACAGTAACCAGGATCCATGAGTTTCTGGTTCCTCTGCGAGACACTGAATACCTTCCCCCTTTTGCCCCAAACACAGAGGAACGCATTTCATCCCTCCTGAAGCAGCCGCTTAATTAAAGGCAATAAATTATCCAACTGTGAGGTCGGCTCGCTCAGAGGAGGCTGGAAGGAGGGGGGAGGGTTTTAGTGTGGGGGAGGCTGCTGAGGGAGGAAGATTCACGTCTCCTCGGACTGAAGCCCGAGGCGACTGTGTTTGGAGGAACCTTGTTAGTGCTCCGGTTCGTTCCCATCTGAGCACAGGACGTATTTATGTTTGTGTGCTCACACATACCAGAACTATAGACTGTATGTAAATGATGGTGGTAGCTGTAACATCAGTCTTTGGTGACCATATTTGGACCAAAGGTTGGCACAGTTAATGCCAGGAAGCTCTGTTATCATCCACAGACACAGATACCGGCCAATCAGTAACATCCAATCAGAATCCTACTATCTAAGTCTACACCAATCCCGGAGCTCTGCTTTCTTGGACGGTCTGTTAGTACAGTGACCTCACGGCAGCTATATGATTGGTCACATGATGTCATTAAAAGGCTCCAACAGCACAAACACGGCCCAGAGGTCCAGCTCGGGTGGAGCTAGCGCAGTCACCTCCCCGCTGACTTTGGCCGTCACCACGAACGTGAACTCTGAACTTTCTGAACATTGTCTGTCACACATCTGACATGATGCATTCACTGTCTGCTTCGTCTGTGGGAAATGTCACCGATAAACAATAAACCTCTCGCCGTTGTTCCCAGCTACGCTCCCAGCAGCCGTCAGCTCGTCGCGTCCCGGCTCTTCTTTGTGCATCTGACAGCGAGTCTGGATCCTCAGACGGACGCTCGACAGCTGCCAACTAATCACTCATTTCTCTTTAAAAGCAGAGATGAAGGCAGTTTCCACAATCCCCTAAGATGGCAGTCAAACATGGGCGTGCCATGGAGCCTGTCAGTCACAACTCATCTGAAGTCAAAGCTCCGCAGAGGATCCAAAGCAGATTAATGATTTTGTTTTTGTGTCAGCCGCCTTTGAAATGAGGCACATGTAGAAAACTCCCAGAGTGGGGCAGCAGATCCACGAGGGGGACAAATCTCTCCATGGCAGACGGGCCGATCTTTCCCATCAGGCCTGCTGAAGGCGTCGCCACTGAACCTCCCGGAGCGTCGATTCGAATGGAGTGACTTGAGCTGAGCGACACCCGCAAACAAGACACGAAGACTCGGAGCTTCACACTGTGACTGCAGCCAAGGAAAAGCTCCGCCTCCGGGACACCAACAGATCAACCCGAGCTCTGTGCACAGAAACCAAACAGCACAAACTTCACGTTTAATCGAGGTCAGAAGCAGTTCTACAAGGTCACAGAGGGGTGGAGCCTATCCCCATAGGGTGAAGGGCGGGGCTCACCGGCACAGCTAATCTTTCAAATATCAGGATGAGCTGTAAACACGATGAATTTTCATTTCTGGAGCCTTTTCACTTTAAAAAAATCGAGATTAAAGAGAAACGTGGAGCCAAAACGACGCAGTAGGGCCGGGACACTGAACGCTGATCTGAGACCAGTTTAAAGACAGAAACCGTGTGATGCTCGCCCGAAACACAACTTAAAACATTATAGTGAATGAAACTTGAATGAAGTCATAAATCGGGCTGATTGGAGCTTGTTGTGGACGTCTCGCTGTGATGCATTCGGATCATTAATGAACGAGTTCAGCATTAAAAACCAAACAGGGCAGAGATGAAGAACAGCAGGAAGTCAGTCGGTTTTAAACCCGGAGCCTTTGTGTCACTAGTTCCTGTTAAAATATCAATAAAGACAAAAATATTTGAGTTTCTGGAGCCAATCCCAGTGAGTCTGTGTGATTCAGGCTAAGCGTGGAGCAGCTGATGTGTTTATGCTACGACATGAACAAACGTCACAAAAGCATAAATTTGAAATTCTATTTCTTTCCACTTAAATTTAGGAAAATTAAGAATTTTAACTTGTTCAATTTAAATTCATTTATTGTGAATAAGTGATGGGGATCACCTGCAGTACCATCACAGCCCACCAGGGGGTCGCAGAGCACACTGTGGGACTGTGTGTTATGGTAGGGGTGTGAAACATAAGGCTCACTGAGGCGTCGGAGGAAGGCAGAAATTTTGGACTTTAATCTGTTTTCCTGCCGATAAAAACTCCTCGCGACACCCGAGCGATTCAGTAACACAGGAATAAATGACAGCTCCTGTTTTTGACCATCAACTGTTGAAATGTACGTTCAATGTTGTTGTTGTTGTTGTTGTTAACAGGCGGCCTTTTACACACTCACGTTTTGAAACAAGTCTCCTTCATCATGCAGACAAACAGCTGCATGATGAGGCTGCAGGAATCACATGATCATATTTCAGGATTACATGTGCAGTTAAACATCTTTGTTTACCTGATCCACGGGAGCTGAATGTCACCTGCAGTTCAAAATACGTTTTCATTCCACCTTAAAAGAAGTCTCATTCTCAATTTATTCATTTTTTTACTTCAGTTTTTTCCCAAAGTGAATATTTGTTATTTTTTCCTCTTGGATAGAAACGTGTCACAGCTGAGCTGGACAATAAACTGAAGCGCTGACGTTTTATTTCAGTGAGGCACCGAACGCAGCAGGAGTCAAAAATCAGACTCAGAAATCCACAGAATCAGTTTTATTTACGGAGAGGGAGGTCTCAGGGGGTCTATGGTCCAAAACTGTCTGTCTGCAGAGCAAACGGCTTCAGGAGTCCATCAGCGAGCGCAGAGAGGAAGCCGAGCTGCAGATCTGTCCGTTCTGGGAGATTACATCACAGGAAGTGATCAAATCCAGAAACGCGCGGTGGACAGTGTTCATCTTTGCCTTCACGATCACTGTCTTACCTCACGTTTCTCTTTTTAGTCCGTGGAGCACTCTGAGAAGGCCCGCCGAGAACAGAGGCAAGCTCAGGTGTTTCCTCATCAGGCCACGCCCACAGGGCGGAGAGCTGATGGGCAGGAGGTGAAGAGGCGTGGGGTCCCGCTCCACGCTATGGGGTCTGCAGACCTGATCAGAGTCCTGCAGAGGAAACACAGAGGGTCAAGATCAGGAGGAAGGCCCGACGTAGCCTCAGGAACCAGTGTGTGTGTGTGTGTGTGTTTACTATACTTGTGGGGAAAAACAGCTTTGCGGTCCCCACGAGTTTGAAGGCCACTCAAAATGTGGTTTTAGTTACAGTTAGGTCATGTTTAGGGTCAGGCATTCACTTGTGATGGTGAGGGGCCAGGAAAAGCATTATGTCAGTGAGATGTCCCCACAAGGATATAAATACACACGTGTGTGTGTGTCTCACTGACAGCTGCATCGTCAGTAAAAGCTGAGAGAAGAAAATCTCGTTGACTTCCCCCTCCCTCCCTCCTGCTTAATAATAAAAACTGCTTACAGAGTAATTGGACTCTGTGTAATCAAATAAAGAGATGAGCGCGCCTCTCGCTAACGATCAGTTCATTAGACTGAACGTGGAGCGGCTCTCAGAGGATTCATTGACCTTTAATCAGAGGGAACTGGCTTTAATTAGTGAGGAGGTGCTGAGAGGAGATGAAGCTCAGGCTGTTGGAGCCGTTCAGGATCAATCCAAAGCGAGCGACATACTGACATCGGCTGAGTGCCGCCAGCGCCGAGGCTGTGGGTGTTTCTGTCACATCTTTATAGCAGCAGATTCACTTCAAACATCCAGATTACAAGAAAGTCTAAAGATCTCTTTCAAATTAAAAGCCCATTTAAGCAGCAAAGGGTCCACTGAAAACACTAGAACGCCTTTAATTTGAAGAGAATGCAGGAAGTGCTGGCTCTGTGTGGCGTCACTCACGGTGGTTTCCTGCGACGCCGGGCGCCTCCTCAGGCTGCAGGGTGCAGGCGGTGGTGCTACATGTAGTGCCACTGTCCCTCCACGCCCATCCCCATCCCTACACCACCCATCGGACCTGTCACACACACACACACACACACACACACACACACAGATGAAAGCACTGCCCCCTTCCTTCAGCTCCTCTGTAAATAAAAGCTTTTGAAACTATGAAATCAGCCACGACTGATCTCTGCAGCGTGACTGTAGCTTTGCATGAAGCTCAGTTCACAATAAGCCGTCCTCTCTGTGTTAAATCTAAACTTTGATTTCAATGTGCAGATTCTGCAATAATGTAACACAATCAAACCCACAGCAGCATAAGCTGTGTGTGTTTACCAGGCGGTCTGATTCCCACGGGCGTCTGACCGTCCACCATGAAGCTTCCCATTGGCTGGCCATCTGGGCCGTACGGCGGCGCTTGGCTCACTGCGGACAGAGACGACAGCTCGTTTTAATGGCGGAGGGCGCCGAGGCCGTCGGCCGGCCTGCACTGACACCGCCACAGCCTCCACTTTACACCCACACACAAAGGCGTGTTCAGGTCCACACGCAAACACCAGGAAAAATCAAGCCGATTACAGTTGTCGACATGAGAACCTGAGCGCCAATCAGGTCCATCCGTGATCTTTTTCCCGCCCATCTTCTTTAGTCTCAAAATGTTCACTTTTTTTTTTTACACCTACAGTCTGTGCAGAGTAACTCTGCATGATCCACAGTCCAAAATAATCCTCCTTTATGTGATTGACTGCCTCCCCTCAGTTCATCCATCTGAGGCCAGCTGCGTTAGCGCCTCCCCCTTTACGAGTGGCGCCCCTGGTTACAGGAAGCGTCGGGTTTGCGTCAGCGGGTCACGCTGTATCTCCTAACAGAGCAAAATAGAAGCAGATCCTGCAGCGATCCTGTGCGCAGCTAAGCGCGCTCCAATTACAGCGAGGACACGTGGAATCGGAGGTTAGCGCCTGCTTCTAATAAAAGCTGGCTTCACATGAAAGCCTCCTTCACTCTGCTGTGGGGTAAAAACACGAATCGATAGAAAACCACTGCTTCCAAATATCATACGACTGTTTTCACTCGTGCTGTATTAGGAAAAGAGGCGAAACGTAAAGGAAATGTAACATCACATCACTGCATTACGTGTTCGAATAACGTCACATCTGTTAAAGCAGCTGTGACGTTCTCGCGGTGGGGGGGGGCCATCGGTCGGACACAAACGGAGAGGTTTTGGTCCTCGTGGTGGAATCGGCCTCGGTCGCTGAAGCTGTTTCTCACCGCCGTCTTTCAGCAGCGTCTCCAAACCTTTGTGAGGAAGTCAGCCGCGGGGTTAATGCTAAGAAAGCTCAAGGGCCAAAAGGCTAACAGGACTTTAGCTCCACTGTAGCCGGGGCTCCTATTTGTTTTAATCCCGGCTTCAAACGTTGAATGGAGTGGTCGGTCAAAGCGATTAGTGTCTTTGTCTGGAGCTAACCCCGCCGGGGTTTAGAAGCCATTCAGAGTTTAAGCCTCTCTGCTTGCTCCAACGCTCCGAGGAACCAAGCGAGACGCCGCTTTTTCAGCTCGCCTTACACGCAGAGCGAGTTCCACTGGCGTTCCAGTCCCAGTCGGGTGTTTGGAAAGCTCACGCAGACACGGTGGAAGAGCACGGATACTGGAGGAGTTTCTGATTTAATGGAAACGAAACAGCCGCTAATACACCTGTGAGACCTCACCTGCTCTGTTTGACTGATCGATCATGGGCTGAACGATCCGCCGCCTCGCGTTGATGAACCTGAAAGTCAAAGAAAAGAAGTCAGAGTTTGTTTTTAACGACAACAATAAACTCGTTACTGATAAATCGCTTCAGGTCAAGTTTAAACACCCAGCAGCTCAAACTGGCTTCACTGGAAACTCGTCCACTGGTTTAAATTTTACCGTCATTTACGTGAACATCGAGGCCCCGATGCAGGCGTGTTACAGAAGTCGGGTCCATCTGACCTGTTACTGTGCAAATAAACGGTTTAACATGATCAGCACAAATCAATCAGATCACTTCCTGGAGATTAACCAATGGGAAGCCGTCGGCGAGCACTGGCAACGTCTCCTAAATACACTCTTAAAGCCATCATCCTGGTATGCGTGACCTCCGACCCGGCACCTCCTGTGACCTCCCCAGCTACTCCAATTAGTCATTCCCCCCCATTCTGGTCTTCCTCAACTTAAAGACCTATGTAGCCCCCCCCCCAAGTAAAAGCTCTGTGGTTTCCTGCTTGATTTATGTCCTCCTACACCCTGAGCCCCGGGTGGGGAGGGACCATTTCAACAGGAGGGTGGGGGGGGGTTCTTTTCAGAAAAACAAAGGCCACAGCTGTCCTCTGGGGGACCGAAAAAGGTACGCGGTGGGGGGGGGAGAATATTTCCAGGTCAGTCAGCCCGTTAGCACGAGGCTGCACGAGCTCATCAGGACACACGAAACAGGAAATAAACGTCGCTCGCACTGCACAGCGCAGCTCGGCCGACAGCCTCAGATCACTCCGACGTCACGGTTTCATTTGGACGTTTTGGTAAATCTGGTTTTGGTCAACATCCAAAGAAAAAACGAATGATCTCCTCTCAGAAATGTTGAAACATGCTGGAAATGCAGGTATCCAGGTATCTTCTGCAGCAGGTAACACTGTGGGCGGGGCCAGTCCTCCACTTTTCATCGAGTCAGCACATGAAATAATAATCGCAGCATCAATGTAACTGTTAAAAGCACAAATTTAAAACCCTTTTCACCTTCAGTAGCAAACATCACATCCTTTCGACCTGTTGGACACGCCCGGGACTACATAACTCCGCCCTCTTCCCCACCTTCCTGCCAGGCTGAGAACAAAGAACGTGTAGGTGAGGAGGAGTATGCTTAACCTTCTCGTGAACTGATTATATAATGGATCGTCATCCAGTGTCAGTGAACATTCAGGTCTGCGTGTCTTTGAGAAAAGGATCAGTGATGAAAGCTGATCTTACTGAGTCCTGCAGGGAAAAATCCTCCATCAGGAGCGAGATGGGAGAGACAGGAGGGACAAAGACGTGCTGAAAACCCGCCCCCAGCACAGAGTGAGGACCCAGGAGTTTAATGGTCCAACGGTGTGGTAGGCCTCTTACAGAGGTCACATGGTCACTCTGCATAGGTCAACTGCAGAGAAGACGTACGCTCCCACAGGAACCGCGAGCCCCATCACCACAAAGATGTCGCCGCTGGAACCGGCGCACTCAAAAACCTGCTAGGAGCCGTTTCCAAGTCTCAGACAGGAAACACCATCCACCTTCCTGCTCCTCAGACCTCCAGAACCGACCTGCCGGGGCGACTGAAAGTCTTACATCTGGGACCGCGTGCGAGGCCGTGGTCACAATCCTTCTGCAGCACTAGGCCGCCATTTTGTTTCTTGCCTCCAACACATTTAAAGCCAGAGGAAAACAACGAGACCAGAACCGGATTTCTCTGAAATAATGAAAACTTCGGGCGTAGCCTCGAAGGACGATCGGCCTCCTGACCCCCACCGCCCGGCGAGGAGGGGCAGGGAGGGGCGGGGCTCGGGCCGCTCTGTACAGTCAGTGTTTAAACAAAGCAGATCTATTAATCACCACACACACACACACACACACACACACACACTCCCCAACCGCCTGCTTGTAAAACATGTAGAAGCTCCGCCCACTGAGGGAGTCATTTTGAGGTCAGCCCCCCCCACCACCAAGGGCGTATTTAAATAAACCAGTCCAGCTGTTTGCCATGAAAATGCCATTTACACCAACTGCACACCACACACCCCTCACACACACACACACACACACACACACACACACCCACCCCTCACACACACACACACACACACGCACACACACACGCACACACACACACACAAATCAGAGAGAAGACCCTGTTTCTATCTTTTGTTTCATAAAACACGAATACACACGCCAACCCGACGGGCTGAAACATGAAGGCCTGCAGTTCCTCTGACGACCAGCAGAGGCAGCAGTGAGCCAGCCCCACAGACTCACACCCTGTGCGGGGTGTGTACATAACTCGCCTGTGTGAGGCATGGCCTCTCTGACTGGAGGGATGGCGACACAGGCGGAGGTGGTGGGGGCTGGTTTTGTTTTTCTACAGTAATCGGATATTTTCGACTTCCTGTTTTTGACGTGAGGATCACTGGAGCCTGGCGAGAAGACGCCCTTTTATTAAACTTAAGCTTTCACGCTCGCTGTGTCAGATTTACAGTTTTTTACAGACGCTAGGACACATTTCTCAATACTTAGGTCACTTTTGCAAAACTCTTCACACAATCCTCCTAACTGACCGTCAGCTTGGCAAAGCAGTTCATTTCACATTCAAAATGCACTACAACTACCAAAACACTTCATTCAGGTCTCAAATAAACTCATTCTTCCAGAACACTAGCAAAGGTTGACAGCCGACAAACACACTTTGTCACCCACAAAACAATGACCTAAAAACACTAACAACATGTAGCATTACACAGTGTTTTCCTGTGTAAAACAAGGACACATCTCTGTTTATAATTTCAATATATGTTACTGGAATGAATCAGACATCATGCAGAATTCGTTAATATTTGTTTATGTATTTTTAGTTTTTTGCACTAAGTAATCCCAAAATACAAGAATTTGTATACACACCATCCACTGATACACATACAATAGTAATGCTAATCTACTCGGTCTCCTCCATTTGGCCACAGGTTCTCATCCACATCACATCTTATGTCATCTAGGGCAACACACCTAGGAAAGAATCTTCTGGCTGCCAGAATTGAAGGAGTTGAAAAATTGAAGGAGTAACACCTGTGTAGATGTTCATCTACAATGAGAATCAGCTGTGGCTGGTTAAACTGCATTTTTAGATTGGAAATATGTTTCAATAAAATATTGCTGTTGCATTTTGCTGTCTTTTTAAGTTTTGCATTGTGTTATTGTTTTGGCCATAAGTTTAACAGTTTTGAAAACAGTATGTAAGCACATGCAAAATGTCCTGTACAAAGGTTTTTGGCAGTTGTTGTGTCTGAGTGAGAAGATGATTCATGAAATTTGAGAGATGTAGTCATTGAATGCATTTTGTGCCAAAACAATGATAACTGGTCCTCAGTTTAGCCCACATAGACTTCTGTTGTGCTCACTGTGTGAGGAGTTTTGCAAACGTGACCTAAGTATTGAGAAATGTGTCCTAGCGTCTGTAAACAACTGTAACTGTTGCCAAGGTAACGGGACCAGAGGCAGTGTGACCTCACGGCCGTGCATTTCACTCGGGACCAGCTTCCAGTCTGGATTCAGGAGACACTATCTCTACTTTTAAGATTCAAACTTTCCTTTTTGTTAAAGCATATAGTTAGGGCTGGACCAGGTGACCCTGAATCCTCCCTTAGTTATGCTGCAATAGACGTAGGCTGCCGGGGATTCCCATGATGCATTGAGTTTTTCCTTTCCAGTCACCTTTCTCACTCACTATGTATTAACAGACCTCTCTGCATTGGATCATATCTATTATTAACCTCTGTCTCTCTTCCACAGCATGTTTTTATCCTGTCTTCCTTCTCTCACCCCAACCAATCACAGCAGATGGCCCCGCCCCTTCCTGAGCCTGGTTCTGCTGGAGGTTTCTTCCTGTTAAAAGGGAGTTTTTCCTTCCCACTGTCGCCAAAGTGCTGCTCATAGGGGGTCATATGATTGTTGGGTTTTTCTCTGTATGTGTTATTGTAGGGTCTACCTTACAGTATAAAGCTCCTTGAGGCGACGGTTGTTGTGATTCGGTGCTGTGTAAATAAAACTGAAGTGAATTCACTTCCTTCTTCTCTCCTTGCATCCTTCTCCTAGCTTCCTGCGTTTGCCTTCTCTCCTCGACACCCAGACTTTTACTGTTAGTGACGAGTTTATTTGGGCACAGAGCAGCTGTGCTGGAGAAACAGACGTGGATGCGGACATTTATTCACTCTACTGGCAACATTAGCACAGGTGAGGTGCAGGTGACGCATACTCCCAGCAGAGCATCCCTCGGGTCTCCACCTCAGAGCTCCAATTAGCTCTCAAACTAAGCACCTCCATCCTCCTGAGAGTGGAGACGAGGAAACTCAGCAGGAATTCACCCCCACCCACCTCATTAGGCTCAGGGTGGGGCCAAAGGTCAGCCTTCCCATAAATACCTGCGACTGCTTGGTGACTCACCAGTTGTTGACCTGCAGGATGGTGAGGCCGGTGTCCTGAGCCAGCTGCTTCTTCTGCTCCTCCGATGGGTACGGGTGCTGCAGGGGGACAAAACACGCCAACATTAGTGCGCTGCAATTAACAAGGAAGCAGTGAGCCGATTAGAGAAGGAAGCATCCTGGGACTACTGTTAATCAGACTGTGTGTGTGTGTGTGTGTGTGTGTGTGTGTGTGTGTGAGAGAGAGATTTTTACTGAAACACGCTCTGATCACAGCTGATCAGCTGGATTTAAACACATGACGTCTGCAGATAAACGTATAAAAATGACAGAAAATAATCCCTGAGACGGCCGCCGGTGTTTGAGCTGCAGATCCTCTGAAGATTCAGTGACTGTTATGTAAAGTTTGAGTTTCTGTAACCTGCAGCTGCAGGTGTGGACGGTGTTTTTTCAGTTTTAATATTTCTTTTGTTTTCTATGCTGTGAGTGAAAAATGTCTCTCTGAGACGTTACGGCGTCCCGGCTGTCTGCAGCTCACCTTGTGCCAAATGTCTCAAAGCAACGTTTGTGGAAAACAGCACTTTAAATAAAGCGCCGGGGGCTCGGGTGGGGGTTCATGTAAAGTTCATGTTAACGAGGTTCAGCAGCGCCATGAACAGTAAATAATGTCTTCAGTTTGTTGGTGCGCTGACTGAAACCAGCTGCTGCCGCCCGGCCCCACAGAGCAGCACCTCCACTAACACCACCCTCGGTCCAGTCTGCAGACACCCAGATGTGCAGACCAGCAGGGACAGCACGCTCAGTTCCAGGTTAGACTCATAGTGATGGAGCCCCACACTGTCACTGACTTTCACCAGTCGACACTTCTGTAAAGCCGGACTTTCATCCAGAGAGGAGGCCGACTGAGTGACAGGCAGGTTTGTAGCAGAGTCAGAGCTTTGCAGGACTCTGCGGGACTCTGTGGGACTCTGTGGGGCTCTGTGGGGCTCTGCGGGACTCTGCGGGACTCTGCGGGACTCTGTGGGACTCTGTGGGGCTCTGCGGAGCTCTGCGGGGCTCTGTGGGGCTCTGCGGGACTCTGCGGGGCTCTGCGGAGCTCTGCGGGGCTCTGTGGGGCTCTGCGGGGCTCTGTGGGACTCTGTGGGACTCTGTGGGGCTCTGCGGGGCTCTGTGGGACTCTGCGGGGCTCTGCGGGACTCTGCGGGACTCTGTGGGACTCTGCGGGGCTCTGCGGGGCTCTGTGGGGCTCTGCGGGATTACAGGGATAAAGCTTCCCTCTGAGCCGGGCCGTCTCTCGGGCCCTAATCAAGGGTTTAAAGGTGGATAAATGTACGGTGGTATTAAAGACGCCTCTGAGGGCGACGGCGGAGGCGTAAATAGAGGGTGGAGCGGCGAGAGGCTGGGAGGCTTCGTCCTGTGGCAGCAGAAAGGAGAAGCTGGCAGGTTTCTTTCAGCACCTCCTGCTTTGACTAAAACCCAGTTTAAGGTTTCACCATCTCCT
>NC_140601.1:43817959-43822959 GCF_057381915.1 Diplotaxodon limnothrissa
TAAGAGTAATTTTAAAACTTAGTACCGGCCGCCATTGTTGGAAACTGGAGTTTGGCTGGGCCGTGCTATGAATTCTGGGATATGGTGGGCCACGAAGGACACACCCGACCCATCCTTCTAATTCGGGGAAAAGGAGGACGCATTTGTCGGCCGCATTCGGAGGAGTCTACGAATGTGGACAGCCTTCAGCGCGTCGCTGTGACGTAATCGGTCTACAAATGCGTCCTCAGGAGGATGCAGCCCATGAATTTGGACACGCCCTCAGTCTTCCTGTTAGCGCGCCTGTCATGTCTGTTGGTCACATGATCAGTAACTGGAGGTTCCCGTATCGATGCATCAAAGAGTTCACTCATCTTTGCTTTGGTCAGCACAGAAGCAGCTTAACATTATTAAAGGCGCTAATGTGCACGTCTCCATCAGCCTTCAGGGCCACAGGAGGAAACACCACAACGGGCTAATGTTCACAGCTGTGCACGCTCAGTGGGCTGTCTGTGCTGCTGGAGCCTTTTGGGACATTTCAATAACATTATCTGACCAATGACACGGCTCCTATGAAGTTACTGTAACAGACCGTCCAGGAAGTCTGAGCATGCTGACTGTGCTAGCTAGCTAGCATTAGCTGATAACTAATTTAGATGCAGTCACCTGACCCAAACCCAACATGGCGGCTGCTAAAATGCCAACAACAAGATAATGTGGAAACCAGTGAGCGAAGTCACGGTGGGTATAGCCATCTTTTTATACAGGCTATGGCTTCCATGTCAAAGAAAGTCGGAGATCCAGCACACAAACGTTTACCTGTGACTCCAGTGACTCCTCCCATCCAGTAACTTCCAAAGCTGAGTTACTGCTCAGGTGAGGCAGGAAACATGCAAATGTTTGATTTGCAAACGAGCTGATTTTCAGCTCCGTCTGTCAGCCGGCACCACCTGCTTCACAGGTGTGTCTCAGAAGGCTGCTCCTCCCAGAGTCAGGGATGCTTAATGTGTCCCACAAACAGGCATCCAGAAAGCTCATGCAAATATGGCTACAACCAATCAGCAACCAGATCTGACAGGAGGGGATAAAAACGAACATCAAGCCGACAGAACGGCAAACGTTTGGTTTGAAGTAAAGAAAAGAGTGTTTGTCGTCTTCTGCTCAGGCAAATGATGAGAAATGAAAGTGACGCCTGTTCAGCATAAATCCATAAAAACCACCATCATGAGCAGGCAACCACATGGCATACAGCGGGACAGCAGCCGGCCGGGGTCCGACCTGCGGCCCGTCGACCGGCAGCCCTTTGCCTCATGTCTCCCTCTCCGCTCCATCTACAGCGTCTGTGTCCAATAAAGTCCAGAAAATGAATAAATCTCTGCACAGCCCAACACGACGTCACGTTAACCTCACAGATGACTTTAGAATGAGACGTGAGAGAGAAGCTGAGCAAAGCTTTTAAAAATCCCACCCCCGCCAAGATGTGGACTGGAGGTCAGAGCTGCGGGTGGACTGTGGCGGTGCTAACGTGTAAACGTAGGCGTGGACAGAGAAACTACGGGGCCCGCTCCAGCTGGACCGAGACCAGCGGCTCGAAGCCAGAGCTCCTGGAGCCCAGTCAGCCTGTGACACCAGGATCATTTATTTCTACTCTGAGTTTCAAAACACCTCCAACTGCAAAGAACCGCGGTTTGTACTTTACTGTCAGGTTAAATGTCCCAGAAGAGCGCTTTTCTTCAATCTACAGCCACTCCTGAGGCGGAGCAGCCTCAGTGACATCATGAGGGGGAGGAGCTGGAGTGCAAGTGGGTTGTAAAAGAGCTTGCAGAGACGTGTTTGAATGCTACGAGTTTTTTCAGGAATAAACAGAGTCTGACAGCAGGGTTTGTCTTTGGTCTCCACGTGTACCTGGCTCGCTGCTGTTGTCGCCGCTGTGAGACGCGAGTCCTCCGCTGGCCGGTCCCGGCGTCCCAGCCGACCTGATCGATGCCGAGTCGTTGTGATCTGTGCTCCACGAAACCTGCTGAAACAAAAATGGTAAATGGCCTGTATTTGTGTAGCGCTTTACTAACTTACTTAGTCCCTAAGGACCCCAAAGCGCTTCACACAACCAGTCATCCACACATTCACACACTGGTGATGGCAGCTACGTTGTAGCCACAGCCACCCTGGGGCGCACTGACAGAGGCCAGGCTGCCGGACACTGGCGCCACCGGGCCCTCTGACCACCACCAGTAGGCAACGGGGGAAGAGACTGTCGGAGCCGGGGCTCGAACCGGCAACCTCCCGATTACAAGACGAACCGCCCACTCTTGAGCCACGATCGCCCCTAACAACAAACATTCATCAGGTCTGTTTCCAACTGGATCCGACGCTCCCGCAAACGCCTTCACCTCTGCCAGCGATGCTAGCGTCCGGTCTGGAAAGATGAGCAGCTTCCATTAGTAGCTGCTGCTTTAACACGCACTCATCGTGATTAAGATATTTCACGCCGTCAGGTTTGTGCGAGGGTTTAAGACTCAGAGTAACGGGAAGCCTGGACTATTTATACACACAGAGGACTGAACACAGAGAAGAAAACCAGCAAAAACTATTCAAGTGAAAGCTTAAAAAAGGCTGAAACATGGAAGTACTAAAACATACTAAACATGAACATGACTCTGGGAAACAGGAAGGATCAAACAGTCCTGTTATGCGTCCATAACAGGACGTACAGGAGCGTTTCTGACTCCACCCTAAACTCTACATGAGCTACAACAAAATCAGAGAAGACGATGTATTTTGTGCCTCACGAGTTGAGTGAGCTCACCCGATCCACGAGGTTCCCCGACGACCTGACAAAGTCCTCGCCGTCTGACTTGTTTCCGTCTCTGTTGTCTATAACCAGGTCGATCGGCATTTTGCCTTTCAGACAGCTGATGTATCGATGGCAGAAGTTATCGCAGAGCTCGTGAACCTGGAAATAAGATGCAGAGGCGGGCCTGACGTGGAGATGCTTTCACCACCAAAGAACCACAATAAGCAAACAAAATCGGTAAAGTTGAAATCAAACACAGTGACGACGGCGCCGTGCTCAGGATTAAGCCGGGATTAGCGGCACGCTGTAATCGCAGCAGATGTTGGTTAGTTGGACTGACCTTCTCCAGCTCCAGGAGGTGGAAACGCAGCACCTGGATCGCCTGAATCATCTGTGAGAAACACAAATCCATAAATGCACACATACAGAACATACACACTGCACCGCTGCTCTCCTGTACTGTCAGATACATGACATGAAATCCCAGATGTTCCAGCATGATCCCATTACCTTTGAAGTGCTGGTATTCCCCCCGGGACTACATGACTGGGCTTCATAGAAGCTCAGAGGCCAGTTAGGCTGAGAGTGTGCTACCTGCAGCTACCTCTTTAAATGACTCACCAAGTTATCGAGCTCTGGGTTGGATGAAAACAGCGGCTTCTCCGAGCGGATCTGCACACACAGACAAACGAGGATGATTATGGGAAACCTGCAGAGCGCATCCCGGTGATGTACGCTCATCACGTTTGGCTTAAAACGCTCTGAAGTGTTTAAAAGTCCTGTTTTGTCTCCAGAGACTGAAAAGTCACAGCAGGTGGGATGAATGAGGCTTTCTCAGGTGGCAGAAGCTAAAGCTTCAGCCACACTGCTGCTGGAGCTTTAGCTTCTTCTCCACGAACCCTCCACCCTGATGGGCAGGGCCCGCCTCAGACATGAACCACCGCTTCCTGTTCACCTGTTTGGAGAAGACGGCGATGTCCTCGCTGAAGGAGTCGGAGGAGCAGACGTCTCCCCCGGCCACGGCGCTCTCCCTCGGCGTGCAGGTTGCCAGTTCACATTTCTCAAAGATGAGTGCGAGCAGCGGGAATAAAGGATGTCTGCAGGAGGAACAGAGGAGGAGGAGGTCAGACGGAGCTCCAACACGTTTCCTGCTGCTGAAACTCTATCCGACAAATCTGTCACACACTGCTGTGCACGGTTTCACTTTAAACGTGTCTTCTTCACAGGAAGTTAGTCCATTTTTTTCCTTCCAGTCTTCAAGCTCAACGCGACTCTTTCATCTCGTTCTTCGGCTTTTTCCAGAATCCCTGTGAGCTCGCTTCGGCTGCAGGAAGCAGACCGAGGAGGCTGCCTGTAGGAGCTGCTCGGCCTTCTTCAGACTTTCTATGTCTTTGTGTTTGCTTACGCTGCACTCAGGAATACCATGGCCTCTTTAGCAGAGCACACTGAAGACTTTACAGCAGTGCAGCCTCGCTGTGTGGAGGAGGCATGAATCTGTGTGTGACTGAATCTCCCACAGGAGTAAAACAAGGAGCTCAAACAGCAGAGGAGGAGTGAGACTTTGAAAAAGGGACTGAACAATGTCGACGCAAACCGCTCATCCATCAGCAGAGGGCACATTTGAAGATTTTAATGATAACTTCTAAAGTTCTCTGCTCTCGCAGTGCTAGCATGTAGCTCGCTACAGAAGAGGAGCCAGCACAAAGGGAGTCACGGCTTTTAGGTGGCAGGAAAACTCACACAAGGAAACACGTGACTGTGCGAAAAATGTAAGACAGACAAGACCAAACTCTAAGATTCATTTCAGAGCTTTACAATCAGGTCTGTACGTGATGAACTGCTTAAATATACTTTTATGAAACTTCTTCTTACCAACCCAACTGAAGTTAACTGACCTCTGATGTCATCAACAGATTCAAAAAGTCAGGAGAAATCTGCTCTCTCTTTCTAGTCCCTGTCAGGACTCTTGCTGCAGCATTTTGGATTAGTTGAAGGCTTTTCAGCGAGTTTTTTGGACTTCCTGATAATAATGAATTACAGTCGTCCAGCCTGGAAGTAATAAATGCATGAACTAGTTTTTCAGCGTCACTCTGAGACAGGATATTTCTAACTTTAGAGATGTTGCGCAAATGGAAGAACGCAGTCTTACATATTTGTTTAATATGTGCGTTGAAGGACATGTCCTGGTCAAAGATGACTCCAAGGTTCCTCACAGTGTTACTGGAGG